>NC_052152.1:210829865-210987300 GCF_902713615.1 Scyliorhinus canicula | reverse complement strand
CCCCCCGCAACACCCAACCCAACCCCCCCATCGGAAACAAAGAGTATGAATTGACGGGTCTTTTTCCCAGCAGTAGGCACCAGTTGCTGAAGGTAAGCATGCAGGTGCAACTGATGTTAAAGAAGGCAAATGCTATGTTGGCCTTAATAACAAGACGATTCTTGGCCACCTCCACTTCCTCATCCACGTACCCTGATATCACCAAGCTTTACCTTGCCACCACTGCCCTGACCCTTCCACTGTTGCTTTTTTGTCAGATTCCTCGTCTGACATCCAGTCCTGGGCAAGTTGCAGTAACTTCCAGTTAAACATTAGGAGGTGAATTGGCTCTCATCACAAACTGTATACCCGTGGCATTGATGCCGTTCCACTTGCACTACCTGAAGCTGAGCCAACTTTTCACAGCCTCTGAGTTCCACTTAACCCTGAATTAAACGTCCTATCCTCTCCATTGCTAAGACACCTGCTTTCACATCTTTAAAATTGTCCATTCTATCCCTGCTTCATCCCATCTGAAGCAGAAATTCTCATCCTTACCGTTGATATCTCTACCTTTAGTTGGGTGTTCCTCTCATTTTGAGTCCAAGTTTGTGGGTTGGTCCCACTTTAACACCCAAACACTCATCCAGTGCAGTACTGAGGGAGGGCAGCAATGTGGAAATACCATCTTATGGATGAAACTTTATACTGAAGCCTTGTTGGCCCCCTCTAATCGAGGTAAAAGATCTCATGTCACTATGTTTATGAAGAGCAAGAGAGATCTCCCCACTATCCTGACCATGAATCTGTGGCAGCTTTCTGTGTAAATTGACTGCTGTGTTTCCAACATTATAATGACTGCATTTCAAGAATACAGCTTTATCTGTAAAGTGCTTGGGTTGTTGTGGGTCATAAAAGGTGCCATATAAATGTAAGTCTTTTCTTTTGACTTCTGCTTTCCTGCATAGTCTTCCACCTTTCCACCCTCGTAAAATTAAGCTCACTCAAGACTCTCCTGTCCCAAACCGATCAGGCAGAAGTCCTGTTCAACCTGTAATCACATAAGAACATAAGAACTAGGAGCAGGGAGTAGGCCATCTGGCCCCTCGAGCCTGCTCCGCCATCAATTAGATCATGGCTGATCTTTTGTGGACTCAGCTCCATTTTCCGGCCCGAACACCATAACCCTTAATCCCTTTATTCTTCAAAAAACTATCTATCTTTACCTTAAAAACATGTAATGAAGGAGCCTCAACTGCTTCACTGGGCAAGGAATTCCATAGATTCACAACCCTTTGGGTGAAGAAGTTCCTCCTAAAACTCAGTCCTAAATCTACTTCCCCTTATTTTGAGGCTATGCCCCCTAGTTCTGCTGTCACCCGCCAGTGGAAACAACCTGCCCGCATCTATCCTATCACAGAGCTACATTGCATCAAATATGTAATTCTCATTCTTGTGTTCAAATCCTTTCTTGATCATGTGCCGCCCCATGCCTCTGAGATCTCTGCTCATCCCTTTGCAACAGGAAAAGACAATTCCCCCCCCTCCCAAAGCTTGTCATGGTAATCCGAGAAATATCATGGTTGGTCAAGAACCAAACTCCATTTACCCACCTTTGCTCCAGAGCCCTTAATACCTGTGGTGAACAAAATTCTGTTAAACTCTGGTTTCCAAAAGTTAACCTGCATCAGTCCCTCCTAATTACACCCTTGCAAGGTCAGGCAATCTTTAAACGGTCCCCAATCCTAGTCCCTCAACCAGTGGACACACAAATTACCTCAATCTCCGAGCCGCCTGCCTGCCCGCTCCGAGCCGCCTGCCTGCCCGCTCCGAACCGCCTGCCCGCTGCGAGCCGCCTGCCTGCCCGCTGCGAGCCGCCTGCCTGCCCGCTGCGAGCCGCCTGCCTGCCCGCTGCGAGCCGCCTGCCTGCCCGCTGCGAGCCGCCTGCCTGCCCGCTGCGAGCCGCCTGCCTGCCCGCTGCGAGCCGCCTGCCTGCCCGCTGCGAGCCGCCTGCCTGCCCGCTGCCAGCCGCCTGCCTGCCCGCTGCGAGCCGCCTGCCTGCCCGCTGCAGCCGCCTGCCCTGCCCGCTGCCAGCCGCCTGCCTGCCCGCTGCCAGCCGCCTGCCATGCCCGCTGCCAGCCGCCTGCCTGCCCGCTGCCAGCCGCCTGCCTGCCCGCTGCCAGCCGCCTGCCTGCCCGCTGCCAGCCGCCTGCCTGCCCGCTGCCAGCCGCCTGCCTGCCCGCTGCAGCCGCCTGCCTGCCCGCTGCCAGCCCGCCTGCCTGCCCGCTGCCAGCCGCCTGCCTGCCCGCTGCCAGCCGCCTGCTGCCCGCTGCCAGCCGCCTGCCTGCCCGCTGCCAGCCGCCTGCCTGCCCGCTGCCAGACGCCTGCCTGCCCGCTGCCAGCCGCCTGCCTGCCGCTGCCAGCCGCCTGCCGCCCGCTGCCAGCCGCCTTGCCTGCCCGCTGCCAGCCGCCTGCCTGCCCGCTGCCAGCCGCCTGCCTGCCCGCTGCCAGCCGCCTGCCTGCCCGCTGCCAGCCGCCTTGCCTGCCCGCTGCCAGCCGCCTGCCTGCCCGCTGCCAGCCGCCTGCCTGCCCGCTGCCAGCCGCCTGCCTGCCCGCCTGCCAGCCGCCTGCCTGCCCGCTGCCAGCCGCCTGCCTGCCCGCTGCCAGCCGCCCTGCCTGCCCGCTGCCAGCCGCCTGCCTGGCCCGCTGCCAGCCGCCTGCCGGCCCGCTGCCAGCCGCCTGCCGGCCCGCTGCCAGCCGCCAGCCGCCTGCCGGCCCGCCCCGAGCCGCCTGCCGGCCCGCCCCGTGCCGCATGCCGGCCCGCCCCCGAGCCGCCTGCCCGCCCGCCCCGAGCCGCCTGCCCGCCCGCCCCGAGCCGCCCTGCCCGCCCGCCCCGAGCCGCCTGCCCGCCCGCCCCGAGCCGCCTGCCCGCCCGCCCCGAGCCGCCTGCCCGCCCGCCCCGAGCACTAATAACCAGGGATCATTCTTGTGAACCTCCTCTGGACCCTTTCCAAGACTAGCACATCCTTCCTTGGATACGGAGCCCAAATTGTTCACAATACTCCAAATGGGGTCTGACCAGCGCCTTCTATCGCCTCCGAGGTATATCCCAGCTCTTGTATTCTAGCTCTCGCGACAGTGAATGCCACCGTTGCATTTGCCTTTCTAACTGCCGACTGAGCTTGCACATTAAACTTAAGAGAATCGTGAACAAGGACTCCCAAGTCCCTTTGTGCTTCTGATTTCCTAAGCATCTTCCCATTTAGAAAATATCCTCTGCCTCCATTCCTCCTTCCAAAGTGCATAACCTCACACTTTTTCACATTGTATTCCATTTGCCACTACTTTGCCTGCTCCGAGCTGGCTGCCAATGGTATGTTGAATATAACCTCAGCTTGTAGAATCTCTCCTCTTAATTGGAGTCCAAATCTTTGGTAAATCTACAGTGCACTCCCTCCAAACCCAGTATATCCTTCCTGAAGTGTGACACCCAAAGCTCTGGCTGCTCTAACAGGGCTTTGTATAGCTTTAACATAACTTCTACTCTCCTTTATTCTCCATGTCGAGATTTATGCTTTCCATAAGCTTTTTACATTACTTTCTGAACCTGCCCATAACAGTTTAATAACCTGTATACCTGGCCCCCAACGTCTCTTTTCCCCTGCGGTTTCTAGCTTTTCATTATTTTAAAAGATAGCTTTTGCTACCCTTTTAAAATCCATAATGGGTGACATTGCTGACACTGCGATCCATCTGCCACCATTCTGCCCATTCACTTCATCTATAATACCTCATAATTTTATGCTTCCATCCACAATGCAACAGCATTGATTATATTTGTCAGGGCAAACTTTGATATCCCCTTTTTCCAAGTAATCAATAAATACGGTGAATCAAGGTCCCAGCACAGATCCGTGCAGATAATCGCCTCTTGTTAATTGAGTTCTTTGTTGTGTCTCTCCACACACCGAGTGGTGCACAAGGCAGACTTTCATTTCCCACAGTGAGGCTTTTCCAGGAACAGGTGACTGGCCTGTCGCCAGAGACTTGCAGCTTGGGATGTTCTTCTCTGCTTAGTTGGCCAGGAGCTACCACCTGCCGTTGGCATATTTTAAAAGGTTTTGCAGGTTAATACTCAGTCTAAGACCAGAAGACATCAGAGCAGAATTAGGCCACTCGACTCATCGAGTCTGCTCCGCCATTCAATCATGGCTGATATTTTCTCATCCCCCATTCTCCTGCCTTCTCCCCATAACCCCTGATACTCTTATAATCAAGAACCTATCTATCTCTGTCTCAAAGACACTCGGTGATTTTGCCTCCACAGCCTTCTGCGGCAAAGAGTTCCACAGATTCACCACCCTCTGGCTGAAGAAATTCCTCCTCATCTCTGTTTTAAAGGATCGGCCCTTTAATCTGAGATGGTGTCCTCTGCTTCTAGTTTTTTCCTACAAGTGGAAACATCCTCTCCACGTCCACTCTATCCAGGCCTCGCAGTATCCTGTAAGTTTCAATAAGATCCCCCCTCTCAAGCTTCTAGACTCCAACGAGTACAGACCTAGAGTCCTCAAACATTCCTCGTACCACAAGCTCTTCATTCCAGGGATCATTCTTGTGAACCTCTTCTGGATCCTTTCCAAGGCTAGCACATCCTTCCTTAGATACGGGGCCCAAAACTGATCACAATACTCCAAATGGGGTCTGACCACAGCCTTATACAGCCTTTGAAGTACATCCCTGGTCTTGCATTCTAGCCTCTCGACTTAAATGCTAACATTACATTTGCCTTCCTAACTGCCGACTGAACTTGCACATTAAACTTAAGAGAATCGTGAACAAGGTCTCCCAAGTCCCTTTGTGCTTCTTATTTCCTAAACATTTCCCCATTATTGGCTGCGTTATGGCTATCAATCCATGTAAGGCATGATTGGTCCCAAAGGAACTTGGTCAAATTTTTGGGAGTGAATGAGGATAACAATTAACACACAGTTTGCAGGATTTGAGCCCCAATGGATTTTGAGTCCGTCACTTTAACCATTCTGCCACGACCCAGGTTGGCTGAGTTATGAATGCATGACTTGCCCATTATCCTTACTCTCTGAATCCTTTCATTCAGCCAATCTATTAATCAAGTCAATAATTTTGCCACCCGCACCAAAAGCTTGAACTTTAGCTCGGGTTGTTTTTCTTAAACTGGAATGATATGCAACTGAAGTCCATTTAATCCATCGTTTCTGTGCTGTTTGTTCGTAGAACTGCCTAATTAATCTCAAATGGAAATTCATGAAAAGGATTCATTTTGAAAAGGACCAATCATAAACATACTGTAGCTATAGGAGCAGGTTGGGGATTCTGCGGAGAGTAACTCACTCGCCTCCTGACTCCCCAAAACATGACGACTATCCACAAGGCACAAATCAGGAGTGTGATGGAATACACTCCACTTGCCTGGATGAGTGAAACTGCAACAACAATCAAAAACCGGCATGGTTGCACAGTAGTTAGCATTACTGCCTCAAAGCGCCAGGGGCCTAGATTCAATTCCGGCCTCAAGTGGCATTTGCACTTTCACCCCGTGTCTGCGTGGGTTCCTCTAGGTACTGCGGTTTCCTCCCACAGGTCCAAACATGTGCAGGTTAGATGGTTTGGCTATGTTTAATAGCCCCTTAGTGTCCAAAGGTTAGGTGGAGTTATGGGGATGGGGCGGGGGAATGAGCCTCGGTAGGCTGCTCCTTAGAGGGCCGGTGCAGACTCAATGGGCCGAATGGTCTCCTTCTGCGCTGTAGGGATTCAATGATTCGAGCCTGACGCCATTCAGGATAACGCAGCCCATTTGATTTTGCACCTTCAGCATTCACCCCCTCAATCACTGATACGCTGTGACAGTCAGGCGTGCCACTTAGAAAATGTGTGCCACCTACTCCCTCCACCGCCCACACAGTGGTCGCCGTGTTTACCACCCACAAGATGCATTTTAACAGCTCGTCAAGGCTCCGTCAGCAACACTTCAACCTGCAACGTCTACCGACCAAAAGGTCAAAGACAGCGGATGCAGAGAAAATGGAGCTCGTTATTCAAAAAAAGATGGGGGTTGCGGGGGGGGAGGGAGACAGAAAACAGGAAAATACAAGCCAGTTAGCTTAACATCTGTCATGGGGGAAATGTCAGCCATTATTAAAGATGTTATGGCAAGGCACTTAGAAAAATTCAAGACAATCAGGCAGTCAGCAGAGTTTTGTGAAACGAAATTCATCAACAAATTAATTGCAGTTCTTTGGAGTCACACGTCCTGTGGATAAAGGGGAACTGGTGGATGTATTTAAATTTCTCGGTACCACAAAGATTATTGCGGAAAGTAAAAGCTCAAGGTTCCCAGCAGGGGGATGGGAACCTAAATTGTAGTCCCAGGTGTACAGGATGTTGAGAGTAGTGAGGTCCGGGATAGGGTTAAAAGTTCGAAAGAGGGCACCGGCAAGCAAGACGCTGGTTTGAAGTGTGTCTACTTTCAACGCCAGGAGCATCCGGAATAAGGTGGGTGAGCTTGCAGCATGGGTTGGTACCTGGGATCTCGATGTTTGTGGTGATTTCGGAGGACATGGGTAGAGCAGGGACAGGAATGGTTGTTGCAGGTTCCAGGATTTAGATGTTCTGTAAGAACAGAGAAGATGGTAAAAGAGGGGGGGTGTGGCAATTGTTAATCAAGGAAAGTATTACGGCGGTAGAAAGGACGTTTGAGGACTCGTCTACTGAGGTAGTATGGGCCGAGGTTAGACACAGGAGAGGCGAGGTCACCCTGTTGGGAGTTGTCTATAGACCTCCGAATAGTTCCAGAGATGTAGAGGAAAGGATTGCAAAGATGATTCTCGACAGGAGCGAGATGTAACAGGGTAGTTGTTATGGGGGACTTTAACTTTCCAAATATTGACTAGAAATACTATAGTTCGAGTACTATAGATGGGTCAGTTTTTGTACAGTGTGTGCAGGAGGGTTTTCTGACACAGTATGTAGACAGGCCACATTGGATTTGGTACTGGGTAATGAACCGGCCAGGTGTTAGATTTAGATGTAGGTGAGCACTTTGGTGATAGTGATCACAACTCGGTTATGTTACTTTGGCAATGGGCAGGGATAGGTATATACCGCAAGGCAAGAATTTTAGCTGGGGGAAAGGCAATTATGATGCTATTCGGCAAGATTTAGGATGTATAGGATGGGGAAGGAAACTGCAGGGGATGGGTACAATCGAAATGTGGAGCTTTTTCAAGGAACAGCTACTGCGTGTCCTTGATAAGTATGTACCTGTCAGGCAGGGAGGAAGTTGTCGAGCAAGGGAACCGTGGTTTACTAAGGAAGTTGAAGCACTTGTCAAGAGGAAGAAGAAGGCTTATGTTAGGATGAGATGTGAAGGCTCAGTTAGGGCACTTGAGAGTTACAAGTTAGCCAGGAAGGACCTAAAGGGAGAGTTAAGAAGAGCGAGGAGAGGACACGAAAAGTCGTTGGCGGATAGGATCAAGGAAAACCCTAAGGCTTTCTATAGGTATATCAGGAACAAAAGAATGACTCGAGTAAGATTAGGGCCAATCAAGGATAGTAGTGGAAAGTTGTGTGTGGAATCAGAGGAGATAGGGGAAGCGTTAAATGGATATTTTTTGTCAGTGTTTACACTGGAGAAAGACACTGTTGTCGAGGGAGAACACTCGGGTTCAGTCAACCAGGCTAGATGGAATTGAGGTTCAAAAGGAGGAGGTGTTAGCAATTTTGGAAAATGTCAAAATAGATAAGTCCCCTGGGCCAGATGGGATTTATCCTAGGATTCTCTGGGAAGCCAGGGAGCAGATTGCAGAGCCTTTGTCCTTGATCTTTATGTCGTCTTTGTCGACAGGAATAGTGCCGGAAGACTGGAGGATAGCAAATGTTGTCCCCTTGTTCAAGAAGGGGAGTAGAGACAACCCTGGTAATTATAGACCTGTGAAGGGTAGGTCATGCCTCACAAACCTTATTGAGTTTTTTGAGAAGGTGACCAAACAGGTGGATGAGGGTAAAGCGGTTGATGTGGTGTATTAGGATTTCAGTAAGGCGTTTGATAAGGTTCCCCACGGTAGGCTATTGCAGAAAATAAGGAAGTATGGGATTGAAGGTGATTTAGCGGTTTGGATCAGTAATTGGCTAGCTGAAAGAAGACAGAGGGTGGTGGTTGATGGCAAATGTTCATCCTGGAGTTCAGTTACTAGTGGTGTACCGCAAGGATCTGTTTTGGGGCCACTGCTGTTTGTCATTTTTATAAATGACCTGGAAGAGGGTGGAGAAGGATGGGTTAGTAAATTTGCAGATGACACGAAGGTCGGTGGAGTTGTGGTAGTGCTGAAGGATGTTATAGGATACGGAGGGACATAGATAAGCTGCAGAGCTGGGCTGAGAGGTGGCAGATGGAGTTTAATGCGGAAAAGTGAGAGGTGGTTCACTTTGGAAGGCGTAACAGGAATGCAGAGTACTGGGCTAATGGCAAGATTCTTGGTAGTGTAGATGAACAGAGAGATCTCGGCATCCAGGTACATAAATCCCTGAAAGTTGCCACCCAGGTTAATAGGGCTGTTAAGAAGGCATATGGTGTGCTAGCTTTTTTCAGCAGGGGGATTGAGTTTCGGAGCCACAAGGTCATGCTGCAGCTGTACATAACTCTGGTGCGGCCGCACCTGGAGTACTGCGTGCAGTTCTGGTCACCACATTATAGGAAGGATGTGGAAGCTTTGGAAAGGGTTCAGAGGAGATTTACTAGGATGTTGCCTGGTATGGAGGGAAGGTCTTACGAGGAAAGGCTCGGGGACTTGAGGTTGTTTTCGTTAGAGAGGAGAAGGCTGAGAGGTGACTTAATAGAGACATATAAGATAGTCAGAGGGTTAGATAGGGTGGACAGTGAGAGTCTTTTTCCTCGGATGGTGATGACCAACACGAGGGGACATAGCTTTAAATTGAGGGGTGATAGATATTGGACAGATGTCAGAGGCAGTTTCTTTACTCAGAGAGTAGTCGGAGTGTGGAACGCCCTGTCTGTAACAGTAGTAGACTCGCCAACTTTAAGGGCATTTAAGTGGTCACTGGATAGACATATGGATGAAAATGGAATAGTGTAGGTCAGATAGGCTTCAGATGGTTTCACGGGTCAGCGCAACATCGAGGGCCGAAGGGCCCGTACTGCGCTGTAGTGTTCTATGTTCTATGGTGTCGGGCAATAGTTGACTCGCTAACACGAGGCATAAATGGGTCATTGTCTGGTTGGCAGGATTTAACGAGCAGTGTGCCACTGGAATCAGTTCTGGGGTCTCAACTTTGTACAACTTGTATACAAGACTTGTGTAAGAGTTTCTCACCCGTTTTCCTGTGGGGACAGTTCTTGACTTCTGAATGTGAAAAAAGTCAGAATTACATAGACTTGAGGTTGGCACAACTGCATACTTCATTAAAAAAACTCCTAATGCAAAGAGCACTAGACCAGCATAAATGACAAGATGCAACACTTAACTGGCTAGTCCGATTTAAGTTGCTCCGTGAATGGTTGCCACCTTTGGGCGAACCACAGTACAGATCCCCTCATGGCGAACTTAATTTTTTCCATACCCAGAAAACGTGACATGTCCGAAAGCCATAGTTTGGTCTTCGGGGGTTTTGAGTCCCTCCATGCCAGCAGAATTCGCCGCCGGGCTATTAGGGAAGCAAAGGCCAGAACATCGGCCTCTTTCTCCCCCTTGACTCCCGGGTCTTCCGAAACCCTGAAAATCCCTGGACTCATCACCACCCTTGTTTTTAGCACCCGGGACATGATCCCGGCAAATCCCTCCCAGTACTCCTTAAGCTTAGGACATGCCCAAAACATGTGAACGTGGTTTGCTGGTCCTCCCGCGCATCTAGCGCACTTATCCTCTACCCCAAAGAATTTGCTCATCCGAGCTACTGTCATGTGGGCCCGGTGAACGACCTTAAATTGAATCAGGCCGAGCCTGGCACATGTAGCCCGTCCTCCATCTCCCCACCAAGCTCCTCCTCCCATTTGAGTTTCAGTTCCTCCGTCTGGGACTCTTCCCCCTTCATGAACACCTTGTAAATATCCAAGACTCTGCCCTCTCCTCCTTCTCCTCTAGAGACTATTCTGTCCTGGGTCCCTATTGGTGGGAGGCGTGGGAAGGATGGGACCTGTCTGCGGACAAAGTCCTGCACCTGTAAGTACCTAAAGTCATTTCTCCTCCAAGCCCCTCAAACTCGCAAAGCTCCCCTCCAGGAACATATCGCCCACCCTCCAGGAACATATCGCTCACCCCCGCCGCCATGTTCGAAACCCTCCATCCATGTTCCTGGGGGCAAATCGATGATTATCCCAGACCGACGCAGCCACCTCCCCTACATGCCTCCTCCACTGGCCCCATATCCGCAGGGCCGCCCCCACTACTGGGCTGGTGGAGTACCTGGCCGGTGACAGCGGTAGGGGAGCCGTGACCAGGGCCGCCAAACTGGTGCCCCTGCACGAAGCCACATCCACCCGCTCCCAGATAGACCCCGTACCCACCATCCACTTCCTTATCATGGCTATGTTGGCCGCCCAGTAGTAGTTGATCAGACTCGGCAATGCCAGTCCTCCCTCGCTGCGGCTCCTTTCAAGCATCGCATTCTTCACCCGCAGGGATTTTTCCGCCCAGACAAAGCTCATGATGATTTTGCCAGTCCTTTTGAAGAAGGACCGTGGGATAAAGATCGGGAGGCACTGGAAGATGAACAGGAATCTAGGGAGGATTGTCATCTTTACAGTCTGCACCCTCCCCGCCAGTGACAGCGGGAGTGCATCCCATCTCCGAAACTCCCTCTTCATTTGTTCCACCACTTTAATCAAATTTAAATTGTGCAACCTGCCCTAGTCTCGTGCCACATGTATCCCCAAGTACCGGAAACTTTCCTCAACCAGCCTAAATGGCAGCTCCTTCAGTCTATTCTCCTGGCCCCTTGCCTGCACCACAAACATCTCACTCTTGGCCATATTTAATTTGTAACCTGAAAACCGGCCGAACTTCCTCGATGTTTCCAGTATATTTTCCATCCCGGCCAGTGGGTCCGACACGTACAGGAGCAGGTCATCCGCATAGAGAGAGACCCTATGTTCCACCCCCCCCGGTCATTCCCTTCCACCCCTTTGCAGCTCCCAACGCAATCGCCAACGGCTCTCTGGCCAGCGCGAACAGCAATGGGGAGAGTGGGCATCCCTGTCTGGTCCCACGATGTAGTCTGAAATAATCTGACATTACCCTGTTCATCCTAACGTTAGCTTTTGGGGCCTGGTACAATAGTTTGACCCAATTAACCAGTCCCTCCCCGAACCCAAACCGTCCAAGCACCTCCCACAAATAGCCCCACTCCACCCGGTCGAAGGCCTTCTCAGCGTCCATTGCCACCACTACCTCCACCTCCTTGCCCGTCGGGGGCATCATGATCACATTAAGCAATCTTCTCAAGTTAGCTGTCAGCTACCTGCCTTTCACAAACCCTGTCTGGTCGTCCCCAATCACCTCCGGTATGCAGTCCTCAATTCTAATCGCCAGGACTTGGCATCCATATTGATCAGGGAGATTGGCCTGTATGACTCGCAGGATTCCGGGTCCTTGTCCCGCTTCATTATCAGCGAGATGATGGCTTGTGACATGGTCGGTGGCAGGGTCCCTCTGTGCCTTGCCCCATTAAAAACCCTGGTCAAGACCGGTCCCACTATCTCCGAGAACTTCTTGTAAAACTCTACTGCATATCCATCCGGCCCCAGGGCTTTCCCTGACTGCATGGCCTTTAGGCCACCCAATACCTCCTCCGCTCTAATCGGGGCCCCCCAGCCTGTCCACTAGTCCCCCGCCTACTTTTGGGAATGTTAGCCCGTCCAGGAACCTTTTCATCTCCGGCTCTTCCGGGGATTCTGAAGTACAAAGTCCCATATTTCTGATGAAAACTTTCCCCATTCAAATCTAAATCCATCCGCCCCCTTCCCCCACGATCTAGTTATTGCGCTTAAGTTACTTCAAAAACCTCAGCCCCAATACCTCTCCGGTTTGGCTGGGAAGAGTGTCCTGCAGTCAGCATCACGGTGAAGCAGACTGGGAAGAGTGTCCGGCAGTCAGCATCGCAGTGAAGCAGTCTGGGAAGAGTGTCCTGCAGTCAGCATCACGGTGAAGCAGACTGGGAAGAGTGTCCTGCAGTCAGCATCGCAGTGAAGCAGTCTGGGAAGAGTGTCCGACAGTCAGCATCGCGGTGAAGCAGACTGGGAAGAGTGTCCTGCAGTCAGCATCACGGTGAAGCAGTCTGGGAAGAGTGTCCTGCAGTTAGCATCACGGTGAAGCAGGTTGGGAAGAGTGTCCTACAGTCAGATCGCATTGAAGCAGACTGGGAAGAGTGTCCTACAGTCAGCATCGCAGTGAAGCAGTCTGGGAAGAGTGTCCTGCAGTCAGCATCACGGTGAAGCAGTCTGGGAAGAGTGTCCTGCAGTCAGCATCACGGTGAAGCAGTCTGGGAAGAGTGTCCTGCAGTCAGCATCACGGTGAAGCAGTCTGGGAAGAGTGTCCTGCAGTCAGCATCACGGTGAAGCAGACTGGGAAGAGTGTCCTACAGTCAGCATCGCATTGAAGCAGACTGGGAACAGTGTCCTGCAGTTCGCACCACGGTGAAGCAGACTGGGAACAGTGTCCTGCAGTCAGTACCACGGTGAAGCAGACTGGGAAGAGTGTCCTACAGTCAGTGCTTGTTGTGGAAAAAATAGATTGACATCACAGGAGAACTAAATTCATTGGCTGATAAGAAACTGCTGTTAGGATTCATAGGCAAATTGCTGAGAGTTAGAAAAGCAAGTATATGCTTTAAACATGTAGCTGTACTTGGATCTAACTGAGAAAGTTGGCCAATATAATGTAACAAAAGTAACGGAGGCGAAGTTAAGACAAAACTTAAAGTAAGATCTTCAAAGACTTAAGGCAAGGTCGTTGCTTTGTAGCGAGACCAATTGGCGTGAAATAAGGCCTCTAGCATAATTATTCTTTAATGGAAGTAACTAACTAGCTTAATCTAAAGGGACGTCATGACAATAGAGCTTGCACCTGTGATATTCTCTTCCTGTGCTATGTGGGAAGTTATGGACATTTGTGAGCATGTGTGCAGGACCAACTGCAGCTACTGGCTAACCAAGCCGTGGACAGGTGGACTCACTGGGGTGCATCAACGATACTGAGAATGTCATGGAGAGCACATTCAGGAGGTGGTCACACCGCAGGTAAAGACTGAACAGGCAGGAAGGGGACAGGTGGCCTTTAGGCAGAGTAGAGGAAGGCTGGTAGTGCAGGAGACCCCTGTGCCCCCCACCATCTCCTGCTCCATTAGCAGATATACTGTTGGCGGAGGGGGACTTTACAGATAGCAACAGAATCACCATGGGGGTTCTGCTGCACAAGGGGAGGAAGAAGAATGTAAGGGCTATAGTGATGGCGGATTCAATAGCAAGGGAAACGACGAGCACTTCTGTGGCTGCAAAAGAGACTCCAGGATAGTATGTTACCTCCCTGGTGCCAAGGTCAAGGATGTCCGAGTGGCTGCTCGGCATTGGAGGGGGAGGTGAGGAGCCAGTGGCTGTGGCACATGACAACATAGATTTAAAAAAAAAAAGTAATGATGCCCTACAAGCAAATATAGAATCCATACGTAAATTATAAAGTAGGACCTCAAGGTAGTAATCTCAGGATTGCTACCAGTGACACTGCTGGCGAGAGTAAAAATAATAGGATATACCAGACGAATACGTGGCTAGAGAAATGGTGTTCATTCACCATTTCTAATGTAGGGACCTAGATTCCTTCGACATGGGGAGCAGTTCTGGGCAAGGGGGGAGTAGCGATGTTTGATTTTGCTGTCAGCGAGGGTTTAAACTAGAATGTAGAATGGCAGGGCCACGGGAATCTGAGCAGGGATTCGGAGGAGGGAGAAACGAGGTTGAAAACAGAAATGCAAGAAGGAAAAGTGGAAGGCAGAAAAAAGCCAGAGCGAAAATAGATGATTAACAAGGTTAAAAGGATGGCACAGATGGGTGGGCGCTTGGCTGATTGGCCAAGGCTGCAGCTGGGGTGGGGAGAGGAGGACAGGTCAGGATTGACCACAGTAGAGGTCAGTCAACCTCAGCCAAACCTGGGCGTGGTCCAGGAAATCCGGATAGTCAGTGACACAATACCCTGGAAGGGGGGGGGTGTGAGGGGAGTGGATGGGATGAGAGGGGAGGGGAGGGTGGGGAACCATGGGTAGGTGAGGGGAGGGGTGGGGAACCGTGGGTAGGGGAGGGGTGGGGAACTGTCTGTCCCATTCCGTGTGGTTTCCCGGCTGGAGGAAAGGTGGGAATGTCCCAAAGACCCGGAAAGACGTGGACTTGGTGCAAATCTGTGACTCCCAGCTGTGGAGGATAAGGGGGGGGGGGGGTCAAAGTGCCGGGTGGAGCGTTGTGGGACAATTCGGGTAGTGTTTCTGGAGGAGGACGAATCATGTATCACTGTGAATGAGTTTTTTAACAGAGATTTCTGATTAATAAAAACAAGGTTAAAAGGACGACACTGTCTTGATGCGTGGCGCATTTGCAATAAGGTAGATGTAGAAACAGGGCAAATAGATATAATTAGTTACAATATAGTTGCAATTAGAGATATGGTTGCAGGGTTATGAAGGATGGGAACTGAACATCAAGGGGTATTCATTATTCAGGAAGGACAAGACAAAAAGGGGAAGGAGTTGAGGCAACATTGTTCGCAAAGGAAGAAATCGGTGCAATAGTTAGGAAGGATATTGACTCTGAAAATCATGATGTGCAATCTGTAAGGGTGGAGATAAGAGACACCAAGGGACAGAAAACATAGGCCCCCCAAAAAGTATTGGGAAAAATATTAGACCAATCAGAGATGCATGCAATAAGGGTACAACTATAATCATGGGTGACTTTAATTTACAGGTAGATTGGACAAACTAGATTAGTAATGACATAATGAAGGAGGAGTTCCTGTAGTTGTTTTAGTTATTTATAGCACAGGAGGCCATTGAGCCCATAAAATCTGCACCAGCTCCCAAAAAGAGCAACCCCATTCCCCAGCCCTATCTACATAGTCCTCTAAATTTTTTATTATAAATTTAGAGTACCCAATGATTTTTTTCTATTAAGGGGCAATTTAGAGTGGCCAATCCACCTACTCTGCACATTTTTGGGTTGTGGGGGCGAACCCACGCAGACACGGAGAATGTGCAAACTCCACACGGACAGTGACCCAGAGCCGGGATCGAACCTGGGACCTCAGCCGCCGTGAGGGCGGTTGTGCTAACCACTAGGCCACCATGCTGCCCTTAGTCCCTCTAAATTAATCACTTTCAAATATATCAGCTCTCTTTGAAACCTCCCATGGAATCCACCTCCACCACTCTCCCAGGCAGCACATTCCAAATTCCAACAACTCTTGAGTAAGGACGTTTCTCCTCGTTTCACTCCGAGCTCTCTTGCTGAACATCTTGAAATTGTGACCCCCTAGTCACTGACATACCAGCTAGTGAAACAGAATATCCTTCTTTACCCTTTCAAAATGGTTTAAATTTTAAACACCTCAATAATGCCGCCTCTTGATCTTCTCTGGCTCCAAGGAGAACAAGCCCAACCTTTCCTTGTATCTAAAACTCCTCATTGCTGGTGTCATTCTAGTAAATCTCCTCTGCAGACTCTCCAAGGCTTCAACATCCTTAAATAAGATGCCCAGAACTGAACACAATACTCCAAATGAGGGCTGAGCAATGATTTGTAAAGGTGTGGCATCGTTATTGGTGGCATGGCGGCACAGTGGTAGCACTGCTGTCTCACAGCTCCAGGGACCCAGATTTAATTCCGACCTCGGGGCGACTGTGGAGATTGCACTTTCTCCCCGTGTCTGCGTTGGTTTCCTCCTGGTGCTCCGGTTTCCCTCCCATTAGTCCAAAGATGTGTCAGGTTAGGTGGATCGGCCATGCTAAATTGGAGTTATTAGGTTACAGGGAAAGGGTGGAGGTGTAGCTCCTTCCAAAGGCCGTTGCAGACTCGATAGTCTGAATGGCCACCTTCTGCACTGAAGAGATTCTATGATCTCCTTGCTTTTATACTCTATGGCCTCTATTTATAAACCCAGTGATGCTATAAGCCGCCTTAACTGTTTCAACTTACCTGGCCACCTTCAGAGAATTATGTACTTGAACCTCGGAGTCCGTTTGCTCCTGTACCTCCCCTCAAAGTTGTACGATTGAGCCTATGTTATCTCCCCATGTTTCTTCTCCAAAATGCATTACCCTCACATTTTTGCTGCATTGAAGTTCGTCTGCCAGGTGTCTGCCCATTTGCCCAACTTGTCAATGTCCCTCTGAAGTCACTCAGCGTCATCCTCACAATTCACTATTCTCCCAAGCGTAGTATCATCTGCAAATTTAGAGATTTTGCCCTCAACACCCACTTCCAATCATTTACATAAATCAGTAAAAGCATGGGTCCCAACACTGAGCCCGGGGGAACACCACTTTCAACTCGTCTCCAGTCTGATGAAATGCCCATCTATACCTTCCCTCTGTTTCCTATCTCTGAGCCAACTTCTAATCCGTACTGTCAAGGACCCATCAATCCCAACATTTTAATTTGCTAACCCAACCTACCATGTGGCACTGTATCAAATGCTTTCTGAAGTCCACATGTACAACAACCACTGCCTGTGTCACCTCTTCAAAGAACTCATTTAAATTTGTCACCATGTCCTGTCCTTGACAAAGCTGTGTTGACTGTCTTGGCATTAACTTACATTTTCTCCAAGTGTATATTTATCTCATCCGTATTATGGCCTCCCATCAGTTTTCCCACTATTGATGTCAAGCTGACAGGTCTGTAGTTTCCTGGGGTATCCTTTGCCCCTGAGACAAACGGCGTCAGATTACAATCCTCCAGTCCCATCCCCTGGGACTAATCCTGTGTTCAGAGAGGCCTGAAAAATTTCTGTCAATGGCTCCGCAATATGCTCCCTTAGCGCTCTCAGCAATCTAGGGTGCTTCCCATCATGGCCTGGCGACTTCTCTACCTGGAGTGCTGCCATGCTTTATATCACCTTGTCTTTTTTTTTAAATTTAGAGTACCCAATTCATTTTTTTTCCAATTAGGGGGCAATTTAGTGTGGCCAGGGCAGCACGGTGGCCTAGTGGTTAGCACGCTGCCTCACAGCACTGAGGTCCCAGGTTCGATCCGCTCTGGGTCACTGTCCGTGTGGAGTTGCACATTCTCCCGTGTCTGCGTGGGTTTCGCCCCCACATACCCAAAAATGTGCGGATAGGTGGATTGGCCACACTAAATTGCCCCTTAATTGGAAAAAATAATTGGGTAATCTAAATTTAAAAAAAAAATTTAGCGTAGCCAATCCACCTAGCCTGCACATCTTTGGGTTATGGGGTGCGAAACCCACGCAAACACGAGGAGAATGTGCAAACTCCACACGGACAGTGACCCAGAGCAGGGATCGAACATGGGACCTCGGTGCCATGAAGGCAACAGGGCTAACCCACTGCGCCACCATGCTGCCCTTTTAGCACCTTTTCTTTATCTCTCACTATACTGCTCAGTTGCTCAACACCCACATTTTCAACTGGGCCATTGTCACCATCTTCTAATTTGGTAAAGACCGAAGTAAAGTATTCATTTTAGTACCACTGCCATACCCTCCGCTTCAGTGAGCGTTTACCCTGCTTGTCCCTTATGGGCCTCACTCTATCCTTCACTAATCATTTACCATTAATATGCTTGAAGAACATTTGCTATTTGTTTTAGCACAGCCTGTAATCCTTTCCTCATGCTTCCTCTTCGCCTTCATGATTCCAGCCTTAGCCTCGCTCCTGCATTTGAAATGCTCTGGATAAAAGCAAATTACTGCGGATGCTGGAATCTGAAACGAAAGGGAAAATGCTGGAAATCTCAGCAAGTCTGGCAGCATCTGTAGGGAGAGAAAAGAGCTAATATTTCGAGTACAATGACTTTGTCAAAGCTAGCTTTTTTCCCTTTCGTTTGAAATGCTCATCCTGATTTCTATTGCTATTATTATTCTGGCATGCATCACCTGCCTCTTTTTTTTTCTTATTTTATCATCAATATCCTTGTCATCCAGGGAACTCTTAGCTTTGGATACCCCTTTTTATTTCTCATGGGTACGTACCTAGCTTGCACCCTGTTCATCTCTCCTTTGAAAGTCTCTTATATTCATCCACTGTTTTATCCACCCAAAATGCATTTCCAGTCACGTACTCCAGTTCAACTTTTAAATCCCAAATATTTGCCCTTTTCTTGTCTGGATTTAATCCGTGACTGATTTTAAAAATCCTTTTCCAACTTAACATTGAATCGCAACATATTATGATCGCTACTTCCCAACGGCTCCCCCAGCCTGACGTTCTCCACCTGCCCTGCCCCATTCTCTAGGACTAGATCCAGCATAGCTTGCTCCCTGTTAGGACTGGAAATGTACTGTTCCAGAAAGTTCTCCTGCACACACTGCATGAATTTCTCTCCTGGTCCCACACTCTACCTGTTTCCCAGCCTACCTTTGGGTAATTAAAATTCCCACCCATCACAACTCTACTAGCCCCACAGGTTTCCATAAACTACCTAGAAATGCTCTCATCCTGTCCACTATTTTGGAGATCTACAGTAAATACCAAACAAGCTCACCGTTCCCCATTTCTCACCTCCAACCATTAGATTCTAATTCAGGAACTGCATCTCGTTCAAGAGCTCTGATACTATTTTTGACCAAGATTGCAACACCTCTTCCCTTTTTACCCACCCAGTTCCTACTAAAATCCGCATAACCCAGGATGTTAAGTATCCAGTCCTAATCTGGCTTGAACCATGTTCGGTCAATGCTACTGTGTCATATGTCCCTCGAGCAATTTCTGCTTCCAGTTCCCCAATTTGTTCAATATACTCCATGTATTTATATACATTTTAACCCTGCCTATATCTCTTGCCCTTTGGGAGGCGACCGTTTCTTTGTTCACTGTCAACACTCAAGCCTTCCCTCACTTCCCTATTCCCTATCTGCTCTCTTTTACCCTCACTGACACAATCCTCCAAGACACACATTTACCTCCCTGATTTGCCTTTGCCTAAATGGTGAAGCTCGTGGTACAGGTACTATTTCTGAGATTACTACCCTGGAGGTCCTACATTTCAGCCGACTCCCTAACTCCTGAAACTGGTCCTGCAAGACCACCAAACTGTCCCTTCCTATGTTGTTGGTTCCACATGAACCACAACCGTTGGTTGTTCACCCTCCCTTTCCAGACGTTTGTCCAGCTGATATGTTATGTCCCCGAACCCTTTCACCCAGGAAGCAACAGACCAAACGGGATTCACGATCTATGCTGCAAACTGGACTGTCTATCCCTCGAAATATGAGTCACCCACTACTACCACCTTTCTAACCTGCAGACCAGCCTCCCCTTCTTTTCTCAGAGTAGCCTCAGGCACCACGGTAGTACGGTTTTCCCTCGAATCATCTATGCCTGATTCAGTTGTGTTGCTCACTTCATAGGCATCTAAAATTTCATTACATGTTAGACAGCTCCTAGGGGTCCTGGGTTTCCTGGACTGCTGTCTCCTTTTTGAAGAATTGTCACCCGCTCTCCTGCCATCCCTTACACCTTGGACTGCCTATTATGATGTGGAGTCACCACCCTCGAGTACGACTGTTCCATAAACCCCTCTCCCTCTTCTATGATGGGCATTGAAGAGAGTCGCTGATCCAAATCAAGGACCGCTATCGTCTGGCACTTTTTGCAGATATGACTCTCCTAGATATCTTGTGGGTCCAAAACCTCACACATCTTGCATGCCATACATATCACAAGCTTCCAAGAGACCCTGTCATCTTTACTGATCTTCTCGCGCTCTTTTCAGTCACTCGACTCCTCTCGCTCTGTTTCGATCACCCAGTCCCCCTCGCGCTCTTTTCCATCTGTAGTGGTGTGCGTGATGGTTTTTTTTTTAGACCATATGTTGAGGTACCAACCAGAGAACAGGCTATTTTAGACTGGGTACTGTGCAATGAGAAAGGATTAATTAACAATCTTGTTGGGAATGTACGACCATAATATTACAGAATTCTTAATTAAGATGGAGAGTGAAGTCATCAAATGAGGGTCCTGAATCCAAATAAAAGGAACAATGAGGGTATGAGACGTGAATCGGCAAGGATAGATGGGGAATCTTACTGAAGGGGTTGACGGTGGAGAGACAGTGGTTCATATTTAAAGAACATATGCCATGAATTCCAGCAATTATTCATTCTTGTCTGGCACAAAATAAACAAGGAAAGGTGGCTCGAGAATGGCTTACAAATGAAATGAGGGATTATAGTAAATCCAAAGAGGGAAGGCATTGCCAGAAAAGATGGCAAACTGGAGGACTGGGAGAATTTTAGAATTCAGCAAATGTGGATAAAAGATTTGATCAAGAGGGAAAAATAGAGTACGAGTGTAAAATTGTAGGGAACGTAGAAACTGACCATAAAATCTTCCATAGCTATGTGAAGAGAAAAAGATTAGTAAAGACGAATAAGGTCCCTTACATGTGAAGCCGGAGAAATTATAATGGGGAGCAAAGAAATAGCAGAAGAATTGATCATGCGCTTTGGTTCTGTCTTCACAACAGAAGCACAAAGAGGCCAGAAATGTTAGGAAACCAAAGGTCTAGTTCCAGGGAGAATTGAAGGAAATCCGTACTGGTAAGAAAAGGTGCTTGAGGAAATTAATGGGGTTAAAGGCTGAAAAATCACCTGTGCCTATTAATCTAAATCCCAGAGTATTAAAGGGAGTGGCCCTGGAAATATTGATACATTGGTCATCTTCCAAAATTCTATAGGCTTTGGCTCAGTTTGTACAGATTGGCGTGGAGACAGGTGCAACAAGCAATTGGGAAGGCCTTCATTGCCTGAGGATTTGAGTTCAGGATTGGGATATTTTACTGCAGTTATGCAGGGCCTTGGTGAGAACGCACCCTGGAGTATTGTGTGCAGTTTTCGAGTCATGGAGGTCCACAGCACAGAAAAGGCCCTTCAGCCCATTGTATCTGTGCTGGTCAAAAATATCTAACTATTCAAACTTCATTTCTCAGCATTTTGCCCCATAGCCTTGTGTACCTGGCATCGCAGGTTCACATCTGAATACTTCTTAAATGTTATGAAGATCTCTGTCCCCATCACTCTTTCAGGCAGCGAGTTCACCCTCTGCTTCCTGCCACTCAGCCAATCCTGGATCCAATTAGCCAAATTTCCTTGGATTCCATGGGTCTTACCTTCGCTATCAGTCTCCCATGTGGGAACTTATCAAAAAAGGTTTTCCTCACCCCCTGCAAACCTCCTGCCCCGGGTCATTGAACCTTCCACCAAGGGGAAAGGTTTCTTCCTGTCTACTCTATCTATAGCTCTCAATTTTATACATCTCAATCATGTCTCTCTCCCCACTCCTCCATCCTCTATCTCCTGCTCCAAGGAAAATAACCCTGTCTATCCAATCTCTTCATAGCTCAAACTCTCCAGCCCAGGCAACATCCTGGTAAATCTCCTCTGCACCCTTTCCAGTGCTATCATATCCCTCCTATAATGTGGATTCCAGAACTGCACACAATAATCTAGCTGTGGCCTAACCAACAGTCCCGCATAACCTCCCTGCTCTTAAACTCTTTGCCTCGGCTAATAAAGGTGTGTTGACTCTGCACTCTCCCTATTTACTTCTTGAATGGGTCCCACTGTTCTGTCACAGATTTACTTAAAAGTGTCCGCTCCCAGTCCACTCTGGCTAAATTATATCTGACCTTATTAAAATCAGCCTTGCCCTAGTTTAGAACCTTAATTTCAGGCCCATCCTTTTTTTAAATACATTTAGAGCACCCGATTATTTTTTCTTCCAATTAAGGGGCAATTTAGTGTGGCCAATCCACCTAGCCTGCATATCTTTGGATTGTGGGGGCGAAACCCACGCAGACACAGGGAGAATGTGCAAACTCCACACGGACAGAGTCCCAGGATCGGGATTCAAACCCGGGTCCTCGGCGCCACAGCCTAGTGCTAACCACTGTGCCACCGTGCTGCCCTATTTCAGGCCCATCCTTGTCCTTTTCCAAAACGAGCTTGAATCTAACAGAGTTGTGATCACTGTCTGCAAAATGCTCCCCCACTGATACGTCAACCACTTTCCTGGCTCGGTTACGTAAATTAAGTCCAAGACCGTCTCCTCTCTTGTAGGATCTTCTACGTACCGGCTTTAAAAGTCCCCTGACCGAGGAAAATGTTCTGCCATAGAGGGGGTGCAGCGAGGGTTCACTAGGCCGGGTACTGGGTTGGTGGGACTGTTCTATAAGGAGGGATTGGTGCGATTGGGCCTAATTCACGAGTTAAGGATGAGGAGAGCTGATTGAACGTGTCAAATTCTAATGGGGCTGGACAAAGTGAGGGCGTTTCCCCTGGTTGGGGAATCTAGAACCAGGGGACATAGTCTCAGGATACGGGATGCACTATTTAGGACTGAGATAAGGATAAATGTCTTCACTCAAAGGGCAGTGAACCTGTGGAGTTTTTAAGGCTGTGGAGACCAAGTCACAGTGTATTCAAGAAAGAGTGCCGTGCTAGACTCTTCGACATGTCCTTTTTATGATGATTCTTATTGAGATAGCATATTTCCTGAAACCATCTGCCAGATGATCAGTGCTGGACACCTTTAAACTTCTTAGTTTGTAGATGCCCTGGCCAGCCAAACTCGGTCAGTGCGGATAGTCATTTCCATAACCCAAAAACAATGGACGCCATTAAGGTGAGATATCTCTGACTCCAAGCTGATATGCATGTAAAAGGGTCTCTGACTGCTGGGGAGACCATGGGATAGTGGGCATTGTCTCTGAACTAATGGAATGCTGCCAGGAGCAGATTCAAATCCCACCATCGCATTCAAAACAAGTCTGGAATTACCCAATAACCATTTGATTCACTAATGTCATTTAGGGAATGAAATATGCCATAATTTCCTGGTAGTTCCTCATCTGACTGTCGATCCACAACGATGTGGTGGATAACTGGCCTAGCAAGCCACTCACCTCAAAGGCATCATTATTGGGTGATGGCAGTTATCTTGTGCAGTTACCATGTTGTCGTCGTGGGTTTGTGTTTTATATTTGTAGTCTGTGGGTTTTGTGGTTTTTCATATTTCGTAAAGTCCAGTCGGAGGGGATTTCTTCACTTGCTAAATTTGCTGATGATACAAAGATAGATAGGAAAGTAAGTATGAGGAGGACATAAGGAGGTTACAAAGGGACGTGGGTAGGTTGTGAGTGAGCAAATGGAACATAATGTGGGGAAATGTGGAATTGAGAAAATGTAGAATTGTCCATTTTGGCAGGAAGAATAAAAAATAAGCTTATATCTAAAAGGTTTGAGATTACAGAGCTGTGATATTCAGGGAACCTGGATGTCCAAATGTATGAATCACAAAAGCCTAGTATTATAGGGACAGCAAGTAATTAGGAAAGCTAATGGAGCATGGTTGTTTATTGCGGGAGGAGTTAAATTCAATATAAAAGTAAAGAGGGTTGTGGTTCAATTGTACAGGATACTGGTGAGTCCACATCTGGAGTACCGAGTATGGGATTACTCTCCTTCATTTAAGGAAGGATGTAAATGCATTGAATCAATTCAGAGAAGGCTTACTGGACTCGTACCTGGATGGGTGGGTTGTCTTATGAGGAAAGGCTGGAGAGGCATACCCTCGAGTTTAGAAGAATAAGAGGCGACTTGATTGAAGCCTTTAAGATCCTGAAGGGTATGACAGGGTGGATGTGGAGAGAGTGTTTCCCTTTTTAGGGAGAATCTAGAACTGGGGGTCACTGTTTAAAACAAGGTGCCAATCCATTTAAGGCAGAAATGGGGGGAAGTTTTCTCCCTAAGCCTAGTGAATATTTAAACTCCCTTCCTCAAAAGGCAGTGGGAGGCAGAGTCTTTATATGTTTTTAGGGGATTGTACAGGTCAGCAATGATCTTATTGATGGCGGAACAGGTTTGAGGGGCGAGTGGCCTCCGAATTAGTACGCTCATGTGAATAAACTCCCCTCTGTCACATACCATTCTGACTTGGAGCTATATTGCAGCACGATAGCACAAGTGGATAGCACTGTGAACTTCACAGCGCCAGGGTCCCAGGTTCGATTCCCTGCTAGGTCACTGTCTGTGCGGAGTTTTGCACATTCTCCCTGCAGACAATAGTGGTGAAATGGTTATTAGACTGCTAGAAGTGTACAGTGGTGTTCCCAGGGGTTAGTGTTGTGACCTCGAAATCTCACTTTCCCCGACCCCTTAAGCCCTGATTAAATCGCAAGCCACTCAACACCTTCAGAGCATAAGAAGCAGGAGGAGGCCATTCAGCCCCTCAAGCCTGCTCCACCATTCAATGAGATCATGGCTGATCTTGCTCAACACCATTTTCCTGCTCATCCCTCCGTATCCCTTGATGTTTTTAATATGTAGAAATCTATCGATCTGTGTCTTGACACACTCTGTGACGGAGCCCTCCACAGCCTTTGGGGCAGGGACTTCCAGAGATTCACCACAGATCTGAGTGAAGAAATTCCTCATCTCTGTCCGAAATGCCTACCCTTTATTCTCAGACTGTGCCCCCTGGTCCTAGACACACCAGCCAGGGGAAACATCCTTCCTGCATCTATGCTGTGGAATCAGGCAGGACTCTGGCTGTTTGAATGAGATCAACTCTCATTCTTCTAAACTCCAGAGAATAAAGGCCCGGTCTTTTTAATCTTTCCTCGGAGCACAATCCCAGAAATAATTTAGTGAGTCTTTGTTGCACTCCCTCTGTGGCACGGACATCTTTCTCTGGTAGGGAGGCCATTACTCCAGGTGTGGGCCCCAAGGCTCTGTATAATTGCTGTAAGATAATTTAACTCCTATATTCAAATCTTCTTGCAATAAAGGCCAAAATACCTTTTTTAAAATTAATTTACAGAATGCGAGTGCTTCTATTGCCCATCCCTAATTGTCCTTGAGAAAGTGATGCTGAGCTGTCGTCTTGAACAGCTGCTGTTCAGGTACACCCAAAGTGTTATTAAGGAGGGAATTCCAGGTTTGACCCAGTGACAGTGAAGGAACGGTGAAATATTTCCAAACCCGGATGATGAGTGACTTGGACTGGAACTTCCAGGTGGTGGGGTTCCCATGTGTCCACTGCCCTTGTCCTTCGAGATGGTTGTGCTCGTGTGCTTGGAAGGTGCTTTCTAAGGAGCCATGGTGAGTCCCCAGAGTGCATCTTATAAATGATACACGGCTGCTGACTGTTTGTCGATGGTGCAGAGATTGAATGTTTGTGGAAGGGGTAGTAATCAAGCAGGCTGTTTTGTTCTGGATGGGTCGAGCTTCTTGAGATTTTGGAGCCGCATTCATCTAGGCAAATGGAGAATATTCCATCACACTCTTGACTTGCGCCTTCATAGAATTATCATAGAATTTAAAGTGCTGAAGGAGGCCATTTGGCCCATCGAGTCTGCACCGGCACTTGGAAAGAGCACCCTACTTAAGCCCATGCCTCCACCCTATCCCCTTAACCAGTAACCCCTAAATGGCTAATCCACCTAACCTGTACATCTTTGGACTGTGGAAGGAAACCGGAGTACCTGGGGGAAACCCTCGCAGACACGGGGAGAAAGTGCAAGCTCCGCACAGACAGTCGTCTGAGACCAGAATTGAACCCGGGACCCTGGAGCTGTGAGGCAGCCGTGCTAACCAATGTGCCACTGTGCTGCCCACTTGAACTCCCCTTAAAGCGTTGTTGCATCCGTCTTACAATTCACATTCCCACCAAGTTTTGTGTTATCAGCAGACTTGGAAATATTATACTTTAGTTTTACCCTACTGATGATTACAAAGTATTGTTGCAATAGTAATCCTGCTCAGTACGGGAGGAACTGCAGGTTCAGACATTTGGTGTATGTGATTGGCTGAGGAGCCAATGGTGCGAAGCTACCATCTGTGGGATTATGACTGAACGCCTCTGAGTCAGAATCCCGCCTAAAAGTAACGATACCCTAGCGCCGCGGATCAATTGTTGGCCTGGGATAACCGACTCCGGCCGGTGCGGAGTGCCACTCTATACTGGACTGGAGGGCGGCTGGATGGGCGCCGCCTCTCTCCTATAAACGCCCACATGTTCATGGGGAACCTGGTGCTAAAATATTCGTAGACGACCTGATTCTGGCTCAGGGTTTCGTACATAGCAGAGCAGCTATCTCGCTGCGATCTATTGAAAGTCATCCAAATCATTGTAAACTCTGGCCCTATCTGCTGACACAAGTTTGCCGTCACTATCCATTCTCCCTTGTTATATACCCACTAGACACTGGCCACAGCACAGTTCAGGTGTGGGCCATTCCAATGGTGCCACTTCTCCCACACCAGTCTTGAGCTACGTATTTATCTCTAGTCTTATTATTCTGTGTCAAGTTGCACGTGGCTCAGGTAATGACCCAGAGATTATGACCTTTTGCTTTTTTTCATTTTGTGCCTAGCTCCACATATTCTCCATGCAGAATCTCTTTCCTAGTCGTACCCAGATCAGTGGTACCAACATAGCCAATGACCACTGGATTCCTCCCTGCTCACTGCAAGTTCCTCTTCAGTCCTCCACAAAACGGCTGAACCCAGGCACTGGCAGGCAAAACAGTGGTCTGGACTCCTCCACTGCAGAGAGCAGTATCTATTCCTCCTGACTACACTGTCATTTCTCATTGACATATTCTTCTTCACTCCCGCTTGAATGACATTCCTCACCATGATGCCAGGTCGGTATGCGCATCCACCTTGCAGTCCGTTTCCTCATCCACTCAGTGACAAGCATCTCTTAACCTGTTGGCAAAATCAGAGTCTGAGGCCCCTCCACCACAGCATGTTGGTTCCCCTTACCCTGCCTTGCTCACAGTTTACATTCTCCTGTCCTTGACCACTGATCAACATTAGATTGCCAACATTTCCCCCACTCTCTACCCATCCATAAACAGAAGGTGTCTTTTTAAATTCTGATGTCCTCCTTAATAAATGGTGGCGTATTTTCCCCAACCCATTAATTGGGAATGCAGTGAACTCTGGTGAGTAAGCGTGATTAATTGAAATGGAGGTTGAGGCGGACTTCCGGATGCGGCTATGCGGAGCTAAGCTGCATGTTCGGCAGCTGCCGCTTTAATAGGACTTGTGGGGCTCTTTTAAGGGCCCCAAACGGCGCTGATTCGACGATTCCCGGTGGATAAAGGAGTCTGGAGCAAAACCCCCCGGGATTTATGGTGTGACTTGAAGTGGGGCGAGGAGAAAAACGGCAGCAGCTCCCCTGGAAAAGCGGGGGAAGGTGGACAAAATGGCGGCCGGTGGAGCCCCTGAGGAGGGGAGGCAGTGGGCGGAGGAGCAGCAGGCGGCCCTTCTGAGCTATTTTACGGAGCTGAAAGGGGAGTTGTTGGAATCCCTGAAGGTGACGACGAGTAAGCTGCTGGAGACCCAGACAACCCAGGGTGCAGCGATACTTGAGTTGCAGCAGCAGGCCTCTGAGCGCAAGGAGGAGGTTTCGGCCCTCGTGGGGAAGGTGGAGATACACGAGGCGCTTCATAAAAAGTGGCAAGATCGGTTCGAGAGATGGAGCTTCGGTCACGGAGGAAGAACCTGCGGATCCTGGGCCTCGAGGAGGGGCTGGAGGGGTCGGACCTGCCGGCCTATGTGGCCGTGATGTTGAACTCGCTGGTGGGGGCAGGGATCCTCCATCTGCCCCTGGAGCTGGAGGGGGCCCACAGAGTACTGGCCAGGCTGCCTAAAGGCGAATGAGACCCCCGCGGGCGGTGCTGGTGCGGTTCATCGGTTCAGTGACCGGGAGTGTGTTCTCCGATGGGCCAAGAAGGTGAGGAGTAGTAAGTGGGAGAATTTCGTAGTGCGTATCTACCATGACTGGAGTGCAGAGGTGGCCAGCGAGAGCCGGGTTTAACCGGATGAAGGGGATGCGCCATGGAAAGCAGGTGAAGTTCGGCATGTTGCTGCCTGCGCGCCTGTGGTCACCTACAAGGACCGGCATCACTACTTTGAGTCCCGGAGAAAGCGTGGGCCTTTGTGCAGGCTGAAAAGCTGGACTTCGAACTAGAGATTGGGAGCTGTGGGAGTTTTTCTATTTCTGTATCATTGTTTGTGCTGTAGCGGGTTATTTTGTTTGTTTCTGTTTTTTCTCTCGCTTTCGGACGATGTGGGTTATGGTTTTGTGTTCTAAGGGGGGTACTGGGGTTTGTGGTTGATATGTGTCGTTGTACGGAGTTGGTGGTTGGGTTGGGACTGCGGTTTGCGAGCTGCGTTGGTGGGATGGGGCAGTGTGAAAGCGGGGGCTTTTCTCTGGTTTCCCGTGCTGTGGGACGAGGGGGTGGAGCTGGTGGCGAGGGGCGTGGTTATTAGACCGGGTTACCCGCGCTGAAGCGGTGCCAAGGAGCTGATGCAGGGGAGGAGGGGGGACCTCATATCGGGAGGGGTCGGAGTTAGAGCGGGAGCATCCGGGGTCAGCACAAGTCAGCTGGCCCACAGAGTACAGTGGAGGGAGAGTCGTGGCTAGGAGGGGTCCTAGCCTTGGGGGTGGGGGGGGGGGGGGAAAACCGGGTTGCTGCTGGATTGGCCAGAGAGGAGTTGTGCGGGTCGGGGTGAGGTTCTATCGCCGTGGGAAACTGGCTGAATGGGTGCTGGCCAGGGGCGAGCAGTCGATGGGGCTATGGCTAGTCGACGGGGGGTGGGGGAGCGGGGTGCCCCCTGATCCGGCTGATTACGTGGAACTGATGGGTTTGACTGGGCCGTTTAAGCGGGCCCGGGTGTTTTTCGCATCTGAAGGGGCTGAAGGGGACGTGGCCATGCTCCAGGAGACCCACCTGAAGGTGGCGGACCAGGTCCGTCTGAGGAAGGGGTGGGTGGGCAGGTTTTCCCACTCTGGCTCGACTCGAAGAACCGGGCGGGGTGGCGATCCTGGTAAGGGGAAGAGGGTGGTGTTTGAGGCGTCTGAGGTTGTGGCTGATAGTAGCGGCAGCTATGTGATGGTGAGCGTAAGCTGCAGGGGGAGAGGGTGGTGTTGGTTAATGTGTACGCCCCAAATTGGGATGATGCTGGTTTCATGAGGCGTATGTTGGGCCGCATTCCTGGCCTGGTGGTGGGGGGGGGCTTGATCATGGAGGGGGGGGGGGGGACTTCAATACAGAGCTGGATCCCCTACTGGATCGTTCTAGTTCAAGGACAGGCAGTAGGCTGGCGGCGGCCAGGTGTTGAGGGGGTTTATGACCAGATGGGAGGAGTGGATCCCTGAGGTTCGGGAGGCCGAGGGCTCGGGAGTACTCTTTTTTTTTTTCTCCCATGTGCACAGGGTTTATTCCCGCATTGATTTCTTTGTTTTGAGTAGGGGACGGATCCCGAGGGTGGAGAGGCCGAGTATTCAGCTATTGCGATTTCGGACCATGCTCCGCATTGGGTGGATTGGAGATGGGGGAGGTGCGGGACCAGCGCCCGCTTTGGCGTCTGGACGTGGGGTTGTTGGCTGAATGAGGGAGGTGTGTAGGAGGGTTCGGGGATGTATAGAGAGATACCTCGAGGGTCAATGATATTGGGGAGGTCCAGGTGGGATGGTGTGGGAGGCTCTGAAGGCAGTGATTAGTGGGGAGCTGATCTCCATCCGAGCCCATAGGGAGAGGACGGAGAGGGAGAGACTGGTGGAGGAGCTGTTGAGTGTGGATAGGAGGTACGTGGAGGCCCCGGAGGAGGGATTGCTGGGGGCGGGGCGTAGCTTGCAGGCCAAGTTTGATTTATTGACCACCAGAAAGGTGGCGACACAGTGGAGGAAGGCGCAGGGAGCAGTCTATGAGTATGGAGAGAATGCGAGCAGGATGCTGGTGCACCAGCTTCGTAAGCGGGACGCGGCTAGGGAGATTGGTGGAGTGAAGGATAGAGATGGGAATTTGGTGCGGCAGGGGGCAGAGGTCAATGAGGTCTTTAGGGACTTCTATAGGGAACTGTACCGGTCGGAACCGCCGGCGGTGGGAGGGGGAATGGAGAGTTTTTTGGACAGGCTCCGATTTCCAAGGGTGCAGGAGGAGCAGGTGGAGGGACTGGGGGGCGCCGATCGAGTTGGAGGAGCTGGTCAGTGGGATTGGACATATGCAGTCGGGGAAGTCGCCGGACCGGATGGGTTCCCGGTTGAATTTTGTAAGAAATATGCAGACCTGCTGGGCCCCCTGTTGGTTAGGACCTTCACCGAGGCATGGGAGGGGGGGTGTTCTGCCCCCGACGATGTCTCGGGCGCTAATTTCCCTGATCCTGATGCTGATAATGACCCCTTGCAGTGCGGATCATACAGGCCGATTTCACTGCTGAATGTAGACGCCAAGTTGCTGGCGAAGATCTTGGCCACTAGATTAGAGGACTGGGTGCCGGGGTGGTACATGAAGATCAGACGGGTTTGTCTGATCTTCATGGGGAGGCAGCTGACACTAACGTGCGAAGGCTGCTAAATGTGATAATGATGCCGGCAGCAGAAGGAGAGGCGGAGATTGTGGTGGCATTGGATGCGGAGAAGGCCTTTGACAGGGTTGAAGTGGGGGTACTTGTGGGAGGTGTTGGAGAGGTTCGGGTTTGGGGTGGGGTTTATTAAATGGGTGAGGTTGCTGTACGAGGCCCCGATGGCGAGTGTAGCGACAAATGGGAGGAGGTCCGAGTACTTCAGGCTCCACCTTGGGACGAGGCAGGGCTGCCCCCTGTCCCCCTTGCTTTTTGTGCTGGCAATTGAGCCTCTTGCCATGGCTCTCAGGGAGTCGAGGAGGTGGAGGGGTTTGGTGCGAGGTGGGGAGGAGCACCGGGTGTCGCTGTATGAGTACGACTTGCTGTTGTATGTAGTAGGACCCGGTGGGGGAAATGCGGAGGTGATGGAGATTCTTGCTGAGTTTCGGGAGTTTCTCGGGATATAAATTGAACTTGGACAAGAGTGAGCTGTTTGTCGTACACCCGGGAGATCAGGAGGAGGGGATTGGTAGGCTCCTGCTAAAGAGGGCAGTGAGGGGTTTTAGGTACCTGGGGGTTCAGGTGGCTAGGAGCTGGGGGACTCTGCACAAGCTCAATTTTACTAGGTTGGTGGAGGCAGATGGAGGAGGAATTTAAAAGGTGGGACATGCTGCCGTTGTCGTTGGCGGTACAGTCCGTTAAAATGATGGTGCTTTCCAAGGTTTTTGTTTCAGTGCCTCCCCATTTTCGTTCCGAGGGCCTTTTTTTAGGAGGGTGAACAGCAGCATTCTGGGATTTGTTTGGGGCGCACGGGACTCCGAGGGTAAGGAGGGTCTTTTTGGAGTGGGGCAGGGATAGAGGGGGGCTGGCGCTACCCAACCTCTCTGGGTGCTATTGGGCGGCCTTGGTGAACTGGAGGAGAAGTTTGAGCTCCCCCCGGGGAATATGTTCAGGTACCTTCAGGTCAAGGTGTTTGCTAGGCGACAGGTGGAGGGGTTCCCTTTGCTGCCCCTGCGGGGGGTAAGGGATAGGGTGCTTTCGGGGGTGTGGGTCGGGGATGGGAAGGTTGTCTGACATCTACCAGTATGCAGGAGGTGGGGGAGGTGTCGGTAGAGGAGCTGAAGGCTAAGTGGGAGGTGGAGCTGGGGGAGCAGATTGAGGCGGGGACGTGGGCGGACGCCCTGGAGAGGGTGAACTCCTCCTCTTCATGTGCGAGGCTTAGTCTCATCCAGTTCAAGGTGCTGCACCGGGCCCACATGTCCGGATCTAGGATGAGTAGGTTCTTTGGGGGCGAAGACAGGTGCGTCAGGTGTTCGGGGAGTCCAGCGAACCATGCCCATATGTTCTGGGCATGGCTGGCACTGGAGGAGTTCTGGAAGGGGTGGCGAAGACGGTGTCGAGGGTGGTGGGATCCAGGGTCAAGCCAGGCTGGGGACTCTCGATATTTGGGGTTGGGGTGGAGCCGGGAGTGCAGGAGGCGAAAGAGGCCGATGTCTTGGCCTTTGCGTCCCTAGTAGCCCGGCGGAGGACCTTGCTGCAGTGGAAAGATGCGAGACCCCCAAGCGTGGAGACCTGGATTAATGACATGGCGGGATTCATTCAGCTGGAGAGGGTCAAATTCACCCTGAGGGGGTCAGTACAAGGGTTCTTTAGGAGGTGGCAGCCTTTCCTCGACTTTCTGGCTCAACGATAAGGTACTAGGTCACCAGCAGCAAACCGGGGGGGGGGGGGGGGGGGGGGGGGAGGTTTTTTTTTTAGGGGGATAGTGTTTAAGTTAATTTGCTTATTGTTAATTTATTTTGTGTTGGGGGGGGGGGGGGTGGGTTTGTGATATGCGTTGTGTGCGGGCTGCCGGGGGATGTTTGTTACTATATTGTTATTATTGTTTTGTGATAGATATTTTTTCAAAAATTCCAATAACAATTATTTAAAAAAAAGGAAAATGGCTGGTTGAAAGCATGAGGATGAGAAGCTGCTTGGAAAGCAGTGAGGATATCTCATTGAGACAATTTCTATGATACTTACATGGCCTGTAGAGATTGAGGATTTAAAATGAGGTGAGAGGAATGGAAGAAATGAATGAAAAAAAATGAAAATCACTTATTGTCACGAGTAGGCTTCAATGAAGTTACTGTGAAAAGCCCCTAGTCGCCACATTCCGGCACCAGTTCGGGGAGGCTGGTACGGGAATCGAACCGTGCTGCTGGCCTGCTTGGTCTGCTTTAAAAGCCAGCGATTTAGCTCAGTGAGCTAAACCATGTTGAAGAGAATGTATCAGAGGAATGGGGGATAGACAGTGGTGTGAGTTGATGAGAACCATGTTTCCACCTAGGAGGTTTTGGCAGGCACAAGTGGTGGAAGGTCTAGCCTGGTATAGACTTTATTTCGGGAATGCTTTCATCAGCCCTCAGCAGGTTACTGCCAAGGCCATGATATTGATAAAAGCATCCACAGTCATGATGGCCAAGGGACCTTGTTCAAAAGTAAACAGACATTGTGGAGGAATTGTGGAAAATGGCAGGAGGGACAATGAAGGAGGATATTTGAAATAAATGCAATGAAGTGCCTGTCGATATTAACACCTCCTCTCTTTTCTCTCTCTCTTCCCCCCCCCCCCCCCCCCCCCCTTTCATGATGAAAGTAATTCCTCTTTAGAAAGTCACTTTTTGCTAACACAATACTCCACCTTACTGATTTCTGCTCTTTGCCCCACCCCAGTGAGCACAATAGGAGTGAGTGTAGAACTGTAAGAAAACTAGGAGCAAGACCTGGAGTTGTCGATTTAAAATAGATTCTTGTGAAACCCTAAACCTAAATTAAATGTGATTGCTAGCTTTTTTTTATAACTGACATCTATCCTTTTTGCAGATTCCAGATTCTTTGCTGAGAGAGAGGGACAAAACTGCGAAATGGAGATGGAATCCCACATCTGGTGCAGAAATTATACTCAAACAGCCAACCCACAATGACGGGCTTTTGCTGTGCCATGGTATTTTGAAGGTCAGTACTAAAGATTGGGTGTGCAGGACACTTGAGTAAGCCGACAGCAGCAATTACATCATCACCCAACCCTTCTTTTTCTGAGTGAAAACTGGCCCAATGATATCATCACTCCTAATCATCTAATCCTGCCATTCCGTTGATCATTCTGCTTGCTCTCCTGAACCCTTTCAACAGCTGTAATAACTTACCTGTGGTAAGCAGAACTTTACAGGTTCAAGATGCAGTCGGCCAATCATTTACCAAGCAGCAGGATTTACCTCTCTACTTCAGCTCACTGTTAACTTGGTGCAGTGCAATCACACTAGAATGTGATCCACCATTTCCAACCGCTCGTTGTTTCAGTAATGGCTCACAAGCCCACGGGCACCGCTGAAACTCCTGCCTGTGGTTCAAAGCATTGTGCAGTAAGTAATGTGGTCTATTAAATTGTGCAGTGCAGTGCCACCTATTGCAGCTAGAAGGTAAGGACATCTACAACAATGATAGGAAAAGGCTACAGTGCATCTTGGCAATCAGAACAGCCTCTTTGTTGTCTTTTCTGTGTGAAAACATGGCAAATGAAAAGAGTAGTGTCACAATAGTCAATCTGGGACTATGATAGATAATTGTTGCAACAAGAAATCCTGTGTTTGGGAGCAGGCCAGCTGAATCCATCTGTGCTCGCTCTCCCCTTCATCATCTTTTATGCTGAAGCACCATCCCATGCCACACACGGATGGTTCTTTTGCTGCCTGACTGAATGACCAGTTTACTTCAGTTTTCTGAGGCTAGACTTTACATTAATCCTGAGTAGTGAGTTCAGCAGAAAAACTAATTACCATTTTTGGGTCCATTGATAATGAGTTGCATAGTTTAATTCCTTTAGTTAAATGTTTGTGTAGGAAAGTTCTAGGGTACTCTATTCCAATGGAATCAGAATTATATAAACTTGCAGAACAGAAAATGCCATTTGACACCACCCATGGGGTAGCTCTTTGAAAGAGCAGTTGAGCTTGATCCCACGTGGCCATTTTCTGTTTGTAATCATCCTCATCTTCAACTACCTGTTTCTCTCCTGAAATTATTTTTTGAACCAGCTTGCATCACCTTTGCAGTAGTGTTCCAACTCCCCACAGCTGAGTGTGGGAAAACATTCTCATTTACCTTCTCCGTCTTTTTTTCCCCAAAGGTTTTGCACCTGTGATTCCTCGTTATTGACCTACTTGCAAGAGGAAACAATCTTTACTTGTTTTTAAATATTTTGTTCCATCTTTCTTACCTCATCAAAACATCTCATTTCGGAAATCTCTATTAAGTCACTCCTTAACCTTCTCTGTTCCAATGAGAACAGTCCTCAAATATTTCTGAAAGAAGAAACATGCTGTTGTTTGTCGTCTTGATCTCATCAGAATAAATTTGCATGAATACCAGTTTTAAAGGGAGCAATTTGTACTGCATGTGAAGAGAGTGCTGAATGGTAGAGGTGTTGCCACAGAATACACCAGGGAACAGTTAACTGCCCAGTTTTAAAATTAAACCATGCTAGTTGACTCTAGTCAAGGCATTGCTGTGAGGAATGAACCAGGGAATGACGGCAAACTTTACTTTTTTGTTTAGTTGAAAAAGGCACAATGTGTGGACATACTCCTTCCGTCTGCAAAGGACAAGGCCCTTGTGTTTGAATATATGTAGCTTCGAGCACGTATAAGTGAGCCACACTGCTAATCTTAAATTTGTTAGTGTAATTCCTAGCGCAAACCCGGGATTGTTTAGCAGTGATGTCCAATCATGGGATCACATCTAATGTTGGATGTTTGAGTTTTCCAAGCACAGGCTGGTTGCGAATGGTCAGCACTTTGCCTGCTGTGAACAGCTGAAGGGACATGCTGTTTGATATGATCCGCCACCCTACATACCAACCTCGCACTGGTACTGAAATCCGTATACCACATTACTCATTTGTGTGATGGGTAGAAAATCCTTGCGGCTTGACGGCAGCAACCTGTCAGTAAAGAATAGCACTCCTGCTACTCCATAGTAATAGTGTGAGACAGCTAACTTCACATGTCTAAACATTTTGAACAACACCTTAAACTTAAAAGAGTTATTCTGAGGTAGATGGGCATTTTGCAGGTGGCGGAGGTGATTAAGAAGGCATATGGCATGCTTGCATTCATCAGCTGGAGCATTGAGAACAGGAGTTGGGAAATCATGTTGCAGCTGTATAAAACCTGGGTTAGGCTGCATTTGGAGTATTGCGTGCAGTTCTGGTCACCACATTATCAGAAGGACATGGAAGCTTTGGAGAGAGTGCAAAGAAGGTTCACCAGGATTTTGCCTGGTCTTGAGGGTGTTGGCAATGAGGAGAGATTGAATAACCTAGGATTGTTTTTACTGGAAAGAATGAGGCTGAGGGGAGATGTGATCGAGGTCTACAAAATTGAGAGACATAGACAGTGTGTATAGTCCGAAGTTTTTTCCAAGGGTGGAGTGTCAATTACAAGGACACACAGGTTCAAGGTGAGAGGGGGAAAGTTTAAGGAGAGTTGCAGGGTAAGTTTTTCACACAGTGTGGTGGGTGCCTGGAACATGCTGCCAGAGGATGTGGTGGAAGCAGCACATTAGCAACATTAAAGAAGCATCTGGATGGGTACATGAATAGGGAGGAAATAGAGGGATATGGACCAAGTAAGAGCAGATGGTTTTGTTTTAAGTTAGGGCATCATGATCGGCACAGGCTTGGAGGGCCGAAGGGCCTGTTCCTGTACTGTATTTTTCTTTGTTCTTTGAAAGTGGCAACCATAGGCCCATTCATGAGTTTATGCGATATACAGTGAGCAGTGATCTGATCAGGGTAGCCATATCTTTCAGAATGGATTTTAAGCACCTTACTTTAACATTAAGCTTGCACAGTGAGCAAATGGTTCAGGCCCTATTTACAAGGTTCCTGATAAGGCCGATCTTATAGTGCATGGAATTGTAGGAATGCAAACTGGATATTGGCCAGTGAAGGAAGGCTTGTGTTACCCTCTGGGCAACAGCATAGGGAGCCCATTGGCAGATTTTAAAAAAAATTTTTTATTAAGGTTTTCAAAAACATATCAAAAACATAAAATAATAGCAAGAAAACCGTATTAACAACACCAAAAATAAATAACACAATAACCCCCAAAACCAAACCCCCCCCCCCCCCCCCAAAGTCAAGGAAAGGCTGCCACTGCCTAAAGAACCCCTGTACTGATCCCCTCAGGGCAAATTTCACCCTCTCCAATTTGATGAACCCCGCCACATAATTGATCCAGGCCTCCATGCTTGGGGGCCTCGCATCCTTCCATTGAAGCAAAATCCTCCGCCGGGCTACTAGGGACGCAAAGGCCAGAACACCGGCCTCTTTCGCCTCCTGCACTCCCGGCTCCACTGCAACCCCAAAGATTGCAAGTCCCCAGCCTGGCTTGACCCTGGATCCTACCACCCTTGACGCCGTCCTTGGTACTCCCTTCCAAAACTCCCCCAGCGCTGGGCATGCCCAGAACATATGGGCGCGATTCGCTGGGCTCCCCGAGCACCTAGCGCACCTGTCTTCGCCCCCGAAAACCCTACTCATTCTCGTCCCGGTCATGTGGGCCCTATGCAGCACCTTGAACTGTATGAGGCTATGCCTCGCACAGGAAGAGGAGGAATTCACTCTTTCCAGGGCATCCGCCCACGTCCCCTCCTCAATCTCCTCACCCAGCTCCTCTTCCCATTTACCCTTCAGCTCCCCCACCGAGGCCTCATCCACCTCCTGCATGACGTGGTACACGTCCGAAATCCTCCCCCCTCCAACCCACACTCCCGAGAGCACCCTGTCCCGTATCCCACGTGGGGGCAGCAGAGGGAACCCCTCCACATGTCGCCTCGCAAACGCCCTAACCTGCATGTACCTAAACATGTTCCCCGGGGGGGCGCCCAAACTTCCACTCTAACTAACCCAGGCTCGCATACCTCCCATCCACAAACAGGTCCCTCAACCTCCTAATACCTACCCTATGCCAGCCAAGAAACCCACCATCGATGCTCCCTGGAACAAACTGGTGGTTTCCCCGTATCGGGGACTCCATTGAGTTCCCCCCATGCCGTCTCCATTGCCCCCAATGTTTGAGGGTAGCCGCCACCACCGGGCTCGTGGTATACCTCGTTGGAGGGAGCGGCAACGGCGCCATTACCAGCGCCTCCAGGCTCGTGTCCACGCAGGACGCCATCTCAATCCTCTTCCATGCTGCCCCTGCCCCGTCCATTACCCACTTAGAATATAGAACAGTACAGCACAGAACAGGCCCTTCGGCCCTCGATGTTGTGCCGAGCAATGATCACCCGACTCAAACCCCCGTATCCACCCGATACCCGTAACCCAACAACCCCCCCCCCCCCTTAACCTTACTTTTTAGGACACTACGGGCAATTTAGCATGGCCAATCCACCTAACCCACACATCTTTGGATTGTGGGAGGAAACCGGAGCACCCGGAGGAAACCCACGCGCACACAGGGAGGACGGACAGACTCCGCACAGACAGTGACCCAGCCGGGAATTGAACCTGGGACCCTGGAGCTGTGAAGCATTTATGCTAACCACCATGCTACCGTGCTGCCCTTACGCACCATCGCTGCGTTGGCAGCCCAATAGTACCCACAGATGTTGGGCAACGTCAGCCCACCCCCCTATCCCTGCCCCGCTGCAAAAACAGCCTTCTCACCCTCGGAGTCCCATGCGCCCATACAAATCCCGTAATACTTCTATTGACCCTCCTAAAAATGGCCTTCGGGATAAGGATGGGGGAGGCATTGGAACAGGAACAAAAACCTCGGGAGCACTGTCATCTTGACGGACTGCACCCTGCCCGCCAGCGACAGCGGCAACATGTCCCATCTTTTAAACTCCTCCTCCATTTGCTCCACCAGCCTAGTGAGGTTAAGTTTGTGAAGTGCCCCCCAGCTCCTAGCCACCTGGACTCCCAGGTACCGAAAGCTCCTCCATGCCCTTTTCAGTGGGAGCCTACTAATCCACTCCTCTTGATCCCCCGGGTGCACGACGAACAGCTCGCTCTTACCCAGGTTGTGCTTATACCCAGAAAAGCCCCCAAATTCCCTAAGGATCGTCATCACCTCCGGCATTCCCCCCATTGAGTCCGCCACATATAGCAACAAGTCATCTGCGTATAATGACACTCGGTGCTCCTCCCCACCCCGCACCAGACCCCTCCAATTCCCCGACTCCCTCATCGCCATGGCCAGGGGCTCAATTCCCAACGCAAAGAGCAAGGGCGAAAGGGGACACCCCTGTCTCGTTCCCCGGTGCAACCGAAAGTACTCCGATCTCCTCCTATTCGTGGCTGCGCTCGCCATCGGGGCCTCGTATAACAGCCTCACTCAACTGACAAACCCCTCCCCGAACCTAAACCTTTGCAGCACCTCCCACAAGTACCCTCGCTCAACCCTATCAAAGGCCTTCTCCGCGTCTAATGCTACCACTATCTCCGCCTCCCCTTCTACCGCCGGCATCATTATAACATTCAGAAGCCTACGTATATTGGTGTTCAGCTGTCTTCCCTTCACAAACCCCGTCTGGTCCTCATGAATGACCCCCGGCACACAGTCCTCTATCCTTGTGGCCAAGATCTTCGCCAACAGCTTGGCATCCACATTTAACAACGAGATCGGCCTATATGATCCACACTGCAGGGGGTCCTTGTCCCGTTTAAGGATCACGGAAATCAGCACCCGTGACATAGTCGGGGGCAAAGCCCCCCCCTCCCATGCCTCGTTAAAGGTCCTAACCAACAGGGGGCCCAGCAGGTCTGCATACATTTTGTAAAATTCGACCGGAAACCCATCCGGCCCCAGCGCCTTCCCCGACTGCATGCTGCCTATCCCTATGACCATCCGGCCATCCGGCCCCGGCCCCTTCCCCGACTGCATGCTGCCTATCCCTATGACCATCCGGCCATCCGGCCCCGGCCTCTTCCCCGACTGCATGCTGCCTATCCCAGTGACCAGCTCCTCCAGCTCAATCCACCTGTCCCTCCTCCACCTTCGGAAATCTCAGCCTGTCCAAAAAGCGCCCCATTCCCCCCGCCTCCACCAGTACAATTCCCCATAAAAGTCCCTGAAGACCCCATTAATGTCCACCCCCCTTTGCACCACATTGCCTCCCCTATCCGTCACTCCACCAATCTCCCTGGCCGCGCCACGCTTAGAGAGAGAGAGAGAAATACAGCACAGAACAGGCCCTTCGGCCCACGATATTTTGCCGAACTTTTATCCTAGGTTAATCATAGAATTTTGGACACGAAGGGCAATTTATCATGGCCAATCCACCCAACCTGCACATCTTTGGAAGCTTACGAAGCTGATGCGCCAGCATCCTACTCGCCTTCTCCCCATATTCGTACACCGCTCCCTGTGCCTTCCTCCACTGAGCTTCCGTCTTTCCGGTGGTCAGCAAGTCGAACCTGGCCTGAAGGTTACGTCGCTCCCTCAACAGTCCCTCCTCCGGAGCCTCCGCGTATCTCCTGTCCACCCTCACCATCTCCCCCACCAACCTGTCCCTCTCCCTTTGCGCTCCCCTCTCTCTGTGGGCTCGGATGGAAATCAACTCCCCTCTAACCACCGCCTTCAATGCTTCCCAAACCGTCCCCACCCAGACCTCCCCATTATCATTGGCCTCTAAGTACCTCTTGATACACCCCCGAACCGCCCGTCCACCTTCTCATCCGCCAGCAGCCCCACCTCCAGGCGCCAGAGCGGGCGCTGGTCCCTCTCCTCCCCCAACCCAAGGTCTACCCAGTGCGGGGCGTGGTCCGAAATGACTATGGCCGAATACTCGGCATCCTCCACCCTCAAGATCAGCCCCCTCAGGACAAAAAAATCGATCTGGGAATAGGCTTCATGCACGTGGGAAAAAAATGAATATTCCCTGGCCCTCGGCCTCGCGAACCTCCACGGATTCACCCCTCCCATCTGGTCCATAAACCCCCTCAACATCTTAGCCGCCGCAGGCCTCCTGCCCATTCTGGACATGGATCAATCCAATGGGGGATCCAGCACCGTGTTAAAGTCCCCCCCCCCCCCAGTATCAAGCCCCCCGTCTCTAGATCCGGAATGCGGCCCAACACGCGCTGCATAAAACCCGCATCGTCCCAGTTTGGGGCATAGACATTCACCAGCACCACCCGCTCCCCCTGCAACTTGCCGCTCACCATCACATACCTCCCTCCACTGTCAGCCACCACCTTTGACGCCTCAAACGACACCCTTTTTCCCACCAGAAGCCCCCACCCCCCCCGGATTTTTTGCATCCAGCACCGAATGAAATACTTGGCCTACCCAGCCCTTCCTCAGTCTAACCTGGTCCGCCACCTTCAGATGTGTCTCCTGCAGCATAGCCACGCCCGCCTTCATGTGCCTAAACACCCGGGCCCGTTTGACCGGCCCATTCAGCCCCCTCACATTCCAAGTTATCAGCCGGATCAGAGGGCTCCCTGCTCCCCTCCCCTGCCGACTAGCCAGCGCCCCTCGCTCGGCCCGTTCCCCACGGCGACAATCCCCCCCCCCCCCCCCCCCCCCCCCCCCCCCCCCAAGGCTAGGACCCCTCTCAGCCGCGTTACTCCCACCATAGCACTACCGTGAGCCAGCTAACTTCTGCTAACCCCGGCAGCTCCCGCCACCCCTCCGACCCCTCCCAATGTGGGGCTACTCCTCCTCCCCCAGACCCATCAGCAGACCCTCCTCCTCCCCCTCCCGCTCTTGCGTGGGGAAAAAAGCCTGCGCTTCTCAGCTCCGACCTCGCCCCCATCCACCCTCAGCGCGGGAAACAGAAGAAAAGCCCGCGCTTTCCCTCTGCCCGACCCCGCCCCCGGAAAAAAAGACAGCACCCCACCCACCCTAGAAACAACACACAACCAGCATAAAACAGAGACCCTTCCCACCAAAAGTTAACACAGTTCTTTATAAACCCCCAACCCTCAGTCAGCATCCAACTTCTCGCCCTGCACAAAGGCCCACGCCTCCTCCGGGGACTGAAAATAAAAGTGCCGGTCCTTGTAGGTGACCCACAGACGTGCCAGCTGTAACATACCAAACTTCACACACTTTCTGTGGAGCACCGCCTTCGTCAGATTGTACCCGGTACTCCGCTTGGCCACCTCCGCACTCCAGTCCTGGTAGATGCGCACTACCGTGTTCTCCCACTTGTTGCTCCACTCCTTCTTGGCCCACCTAAGCACGCACTCTCGGTCAACGAACTGATGGAACCGCACCAGCACCGCCAGTGGCGGCTCATTTGGTTTGGGCCTCCTGCCCAGTATTCTGTGGGCCCCCTCCAGCTCCAGGGGCCCCTGGAATGACCTAGATCAGCAAGTTTAACAAAACAACCACATAGGCCCCCAGGTCTGACCCTTCCAGCCCCTCCGTGAGGCCCAGGATCCGCAAGTTTTTCTGCCTCGACCGGTTCTCTGTCTCCTCAAACCGCTCCTGCCACTTCTTGTGGAGCGCCTCGTGCATCTCCATCTTTACCGCGAGGGCCGCGGCCTCATCCTCTCTTTTAGAGGCTTATTGTCGGAGCTCCCGGATCTCCAGCCCCTGGGCTGTCTGCGTCGCCAGCAGCTTGTCCGTGTTCGCCTTCAGCGAGTCCAGCAGCTCCACTTTGAGCTCCTGAAAACAGCGCTGGAGAGTCTCCTGCTGCACCTGCACCCATTGCCTCCATTCCTCGAGGCCTCCGCCGGCCGCCATCTTGATTCTCTTCCCCCGCTTTTTCTTAGGTGCTGCCACCGCTATTCTGCTGGCCCCGCTCCTGGTCAAGACCATAGACTACTGGGGATCCGCTGCAGACACCTTTCCACGTCGGGAACCGTCGAGCAAGTACCGCTGGGGGCCCTTAAAAGAGCCCAAATGTCCGTTCCTGGCGGGAGCTGCCGAACGTGCAGCTTAGCTCCGCATAGCCGCAACCGGAAGTCCCACTGGCAGATTTCTTAACTAGCACATTGAAACAAAAGTCAATTTGACTGCTCTGTTTCAAAAATGAATTTGAGCACAGGATCCGTTATGCAAAGAAATTCTTGCATGAAGCTGCAGATTCGAATATCGCTGTATCAGACATATTCAAGGTGTCATGGGAGTGTCCCTTTAAGAAATAAGAACAGAAGAACTAGGAGCAGGAGTAGGCCATCTGGCCCTCCTGCCTGCTCCGCCATTCAATGAGATCATGGCTGATCTTTTGTGGACTCGACTCCACTTTCCGGCCCGAACACCATAACCCTTAATCCCTTTATTCTTCAAAAAACTATCTATCTTAACCTTAAAAACATTTAATGAAGGAGCCTCAACTGCTTCACTGGGCAAGGAATTCCATAGATTCACAACCCTTTGGGTGAAGAAGTTCCTCCTAAACTCAGTCGTAAATCTACTTCCCCTTATTTTGAGGCTATGTCCCCTAGTTTTGCATTCACCCGCCGGTGGAAACAACCTGCCCGCATCTATCCTATCTATTCCCTTCATAATTTTAAATGTTTCTATAAGTTTCCCCCCTCATCCTTTTAAATTCCAACGAGTACAGTCCCAGTCTACTCAACCTCTCCTCATAATCCAACCCCTTCAGCTCTGGGATTAACCTAGTGAATCTCCTCTGCACACCCTCCAGTGCCAGTACGTCCTTTCTCAAGTAAGGAGACCAAAACTGAACACACTACTCCAGGTGTGGCCTCACTAATACCTTATACAATTGCAACATAACCTCCCTAGTCTTAAACTCCATCCCTCTAGCAATGAAGGACACAATTCCATTTGCCTTCTTAATCACCTGTTGCACCTGTAAACCAACTTTCTGTGACTTATGCACAAGCACACCCAAGTCTCTCTGAACAGCGGCATGCTTTAATATTTTATCGTTTAAATAATAATCACGTTTGCTGTTATACCTACCAAAATGGATAACCTCAACATTGTATTCCATCTGCCAGACCCTAGCCCATTCACTTAACCTATCCAAATCCCTCTACAGACTTCCAGTATCCTCTGCACTTTTCGCTTTACCACTCATCTTAGTGTCATCTGCAAACTTGGACACATTGCCCTTGGTCCCCAACTCCAAATCATCTATGTAAATTGTGAACAATTGTGGGCCCAACACGGATCCCTGAGGGACACCACTAGCTACTGATTGCCAACCAGAGAAACACCCATTAATCCCCACTCTTTGCTTTCTATTAATTAACCAATCCTCTATCCATGCTACTACTTTACCCTTAATGCCATGCATCTTTATCTTATGCAGCAACCTCTTGTGTGGCACCTTGTCAAAGGCTTTCTGGAACTCCAGATATACCACATCCATTGGCTCCCCGTTATCTACTGCACTGGTAATGTCCTCAAAAAATTCCACTAAATTAGTTAGGCATGACCTGCCCTTTATGAACCCATGCTGCGTCTGCCCAATGGGACAATTTCTATCCAGATGCCTCGCTATTTCTTCCTTGGTGATAGATTCCAGCATCTTCCCTACTACCGAAGTTAAACTCACTGGCCTATAATTTCCCACTCTCTGCCTACCTCCTTTTTTAAACAGTGGTGTCGCGTTTGCTAATTTCCAATCCACCGGGACCACCCCAGAGTCTAGTGAATTTTGGTAAATCATCATTAGTGCATCTGCAATTTCCCTAGCCATCTCTTTTAGCACTCTGGGATGCATTCCATCAGGGCAAGGAGACTTGTCTACCTTTAGCCCCATTAGCTTGCCCATCACTACCTCCTTAGTGATAACAATCCTCTCAAGGTCCTCGCCTGTCACAGCCTCATTTCTATCAGTCGCTGGCATGTTATTTGTGTCTTCCACTGTGAAGACCGACCCAAAAAACCTGTTCAGTTCCTCAGCCATTTCCTCATCTCCCATTATTAAAATTCCCTTCTCATCCTCTAAAGGACCAATATTTACCGTAGCCACTCTTTTTTTGTTTTATATATTTGTAAAATCTTTTACTGTCTGTTTTTATATTCTGAGCAAGTTTACTCTCCTACTCTATCTTACTCTTTATAGCGTTTTTAGTAGCTTTCTGTTGCCCCCTAAAGATTTCCCAGTACTCTAGTCTCCCAGCAATCTTTGCCACTTTATATGCCTTTTCCTTCAATTTGATACTCTCCCTTATTTCCTTAGATATCCACGGTCGATTTTCCCTCTTTCTGCCGTCCTTCCTTTTTGTTGGTATAAACCTTTGCTGAGCACTGTGAAAAATCGCTTGGAAGTACTGTTCCTCAACTGTTCCACCATAAAGTCTTTGCTCCCAGTCTACCTTAGCTAGTTCTTCTCTCATCCCATTGTAATCTCCTTTGTTTAAACACAAAACAGTAGTATTTGATTTTACTTTCTCACCCTCCATCTGTATTTTAAATTCCACCATATTGTGATCGCTCCTTCCGAGAGGATCCCTAACTATGAGATCATGAATCAATCCTGTCTCATTACACAGGACAAGATCTAGGACCGCTTGTTCCCTCGTAGGTTCCATTACATACTGTTCTAGGAAACTATCGCGGATACATTCTATAAACCGACCTGGTTAAACCAATCGACATGTAGATTAAAATCCCCCATGATAACTGCTGTACCATTTCTGCATGCATCAGTTATTTCTTTGTTTATTGCCTGCCCCACCATAACGTTACTATTTGGTGGCCGATAGACTACTCCTATGAGTGACTTTTTCGCTTTACTCCTGATTTCCACCCAAATGGATTCAACTTTATCCTCCATAGCACCGATGTCATCCCTTATTATTGCCCGGATGTCATCCTTAAATAACAGAGCAACACCACCTCCCTTACCATCCACTCTGTCCTTCCGAATAGTTTGATACCCTTGGATATTTAACTCCCAGTCGTGGCCATCCTTTAACCATGTGTCAGTAATGGCCACTAAATCATAGTCATTCACGATGATTTATGCAATCAACTCATTTACTTTATTCCGAATACTACGAGCATTCAGGTAAAGTACCCTTATGTTGGTATTTTTACCTCTGTTTTGAATCTTAACATCTCCAGTTTTATTCCTTTTAGTATTACTGGGCCTATTCACTGAGCTCCCCTCAGTCACTGTACCTTGCACTGTCACCCTTTTTGATTTTTGACAATGCCTTCTCTGCCTTCCATTTTTCCCCTTCCTTTTGCTTCTGTCCCTGTTTTACTACCTTCCAACTTCCTGCATCGGTTCCCATATCCCTGCCACATTAGTTTAATGTTTTTGTTTTATCACATGGCTTCAGTGATGTCATTGTGTGGGTGGAGCTGGGTTGTGGCTCTGAGTTTTACTTTCGCTTTGAGTTTGACCTGGTTTTGTATTGCACAGGTTGGAAAGAAGTGTGTCTCTTTCCAAGGGGCTGGTTTAGCACAGTGGGCTAAAGAGCTGGCTTGTAAAGCAGAACAGGGCCAGCAGCGTGGGTTCAATTGCCGTACCAGCCTCCCTGAACAGGCGCCGGAATGTGGCGACTAGGGGCTTTTCACAGAACTTCATTGAAGCCTACTTGTGACAATAAGCGATTTTCGTTTCATTTCTATCTTCAGTTTAAAAGCTGTTTCCAGATTGAAATGAAATGAAAATCGCTTATTGTCACGAGTAGACTTCAAATGAAGTTACTGTGAAAAGTCCCTAGTTGCCACATTCCGGTGCCTGTTCGGGGAGGCTGGTACGGGAATTGAACCGTGCTGCTGGCCTGCCTGGGTCTGCTTTCAAAGCCAGCGATTTAGCCCTGTGCTAAACAAGATTACTTGATAACTTAAGTGATAACTGCTTTCTGGAAGGAATTCAAACCTGTGTTGGAAAGGAAACAGGTGTGTCCATACCAAGTCTTAGAAAGACTGTAAGAGTGCCGTGTGTTGGGCCACACCTTTGAAAAGAGGTTTCTGGTTTATGGGATTTTGTTACTAAATTGGAACAGTTAAAGAGGGGAATTTATTAAGGGTGATACATAGATTATTGTAGCTGTGTGGGGTATTTATGTTTGTAGTTGATAAAAATGCTTACAGTGTGTGTTTATAAAAATGTTAACTAAATTCGTAGAATAAAGATTGTTTTTGACTAAAAGTGCTTACGGCCTCTGTTGAATAACACCTGAAAGGCAGGCCATTGTGCTCATCGTAAACAAAATTGATAAACCGTTGTAGGTCAGGTGAACCCCATGATGTATTTTGGAGTTTCCTGAACCCTGTCCATAACAAAGGACAGGAGGTTAGGTGTAATTCTGTAAAAGAGTCATTTCTTGTGGAAACCGGCAAAGATATTAGCAAGTGCTGTACTTAGAGAGGATCCCGTGGAAACAACATCTATGTGGGTATCACATTTCCACATTGCTGGGTAGATGCCAGTGTTGTAGCTGTACTGGAACAGCTTGGCTAGATGTGCGGCAAGTTCTGGAGCACAAGATTTCAGTAATATTGTCAGGGCCCATATCCTTTGCAGTATCCAGTGCCTTCAGCTATTTCTTAATATCATGCTGAAGGCTGGCATCTGTGATGCTGAAAAGGTCGATAGGTCATGTAATCGATCTGGTTAAGGATTGTTGCAAATGCATCAGTCTTGTCTTTGTACAGCTGCAGAGCTTAGATCTGGTCAGTTGATTGTGGTTCTGGCCCTGTCTATTACTTGCTGCTTATGCTGCTTGGCACACAAGTAGTCCTGTGTACTAGCTTCACCAGGTCGACATCCCATTTATAGCTATGCCTGATGTTGCTTCTGGCATGCCAATTGGCACACTTCATTGAACCAGGGTTGATCCTCTGGCTTGGGATATGCCGGGCCATGAAATTACAGATTGTGTTTGAGTACAATTCTGCGGCTGCAGATAGCCCACAGCGCCTCATGGATGCTCAGTTTTGAGTTGCGAAATCTGTTCAAAGCCTCGCCATTTAGCACCGTGGTAGTGCCACATAACACATAAGAACTACGAGCAGGAGTCGGCCATCTGGCCCCTCAAGCTTCTCCGCCATTCAATAAGATCATGGCTGATCTTTTTGTGGACTCAGCTGTGAATTGTAAACAATTGCGGACCCAACACTGATCCTTGAGGCACACCTCTAGCCACTGATCACCAACCAGAAAAACACCCATTTATCTCCAACCTTTGCTTTCTGTTAGTTGATCAATCCTCGATCCATGCTAATACTTTACCCGTAACACCATGCGCCTTTATCTTATGCAGCAGCCTTTTGTGCAGGAGGAGGTGAGGGAGAGAGAGCTCCCACAAAGCAGCGGGAGTAGAGAGAGAGAGAGAGAGAGTTCCTGTGAAGCAGCAGCAGGAGGAGAGAGAGTGAACTCTCGCAAAGCAGCGGGAGCTGGCGAGTTCCCGCAAAGCAGCGGGAGGTGAGAGAGAGAGAGAGAGAGAGAGTTCCTGCAAAGCAGCGGGAGCTGGCGAGTTCCCGCAAAGCAGCGGAAGTTGAGAGAGAGAGTTCCCACAAAGCAGCGGGAGGAGCGAGAGTTCCCACAAAGCAGCGGGAGGAGCGAGAGTTCCCACAAAGCAGCGGGAGGAGCGAGAGTTCCCACAAAGCAGCGGGAGGAGCGAGAGTTCCCGCGAAGCAGCGGGAGGTGAGAGAGAGTTCCTGCAAAGCAGCGGGAGATGAGAGAGAGTTCCTGCAAAGCAGCGGGAGATGAGAGAGAGAGAGAGTTCCTGCAAAGCAGCGGGAGGTGAGAGAGAGAGTTCGCTCGCACAAGGCAGCGGAGGTGAGAGAGAGTGAGTTCCCGCAAAGCAGCGGGAGGTGCGAGAGAGAGAGAGTTTGCACAAAGCAGCGGGAGGTGCGAGAGAGAGAGAGAGAGTTCGCTCGCACAAAGCAGCGGGAGGTGTGAGAGAGAGGGAGCCTTCCTGCGATGCAGCGGGTGGTGAGAGAGAGAGTGTTCCCGCGAAGCAGCGGGAGGTGAGAGACAGCGAGTTCCCACAAAGCAGCGGGAGGTGTGAGAGAGAGGGAGCCTTCCTGCGATGCAGCGGGTGGTGAGAGAGAGAGCGTTCCCGCAAAGCAGCGGGAGGTGTGAGAGAGAGGGAGCCTTCCTGCGATGCAGCGGGTGGTGAGAGAGAGAGCGTTCCCGCAAAGCAGCGGGAGGTGTGAGAGAGAGAGAGTTTGCACAAAGCAGCGGGAGGTGCGAGAGAGAGAGTTCGCTCGCACAAAGCAGCGGGAGGTGAGAGAGAGAGCGAGTGTTCCCGCGAAACAGCGGGAGTTGAGCGTGAGAGAGAGTTCCCGCAAAGCAGTGGGAGGTGTGAGAGAGAGGGAGCCTTCCTGCGATGCAGCGGGTGGTGAGAGAGAGAGCGTTCCCGCAAAGCAAAGAGAGGTATGTGAGAGAGGGAGCGCGTTCCCGCGATGCAGTGGGTGGTGAGAGAGTGTTCCCGCAAAGCAAAGAGAGGTGTGAGAGGGAGAGTTCCTGCAAAGCAGCGGGAGGTGAGAGAGAGAGAGTTCCCGTGAAGCAGCCAGAGGTGAGAGAGAGAGTGAGTTCGCACAAAGCAGCGGGAGGTGTGAGAGAGAGAGAGTTCCCACAAAGCAGCGGGAGGTGTGAGAGAGAGAGTTCCCGCTAGCAAAGAGAGGTGTGAGAGAGAGAGAGAAAGTTCCCGCAAAGCAGCGGGAGGTGTGAGAGAGAGAGTTCCCGCAAAGCAAAGAGAGGTGTGAGAGAGAGAGAAAGAGTTCCCGCAAAGCAGCGGGAGGCGAGAGAGAGTTCACACAAAGCAGCGGGAGGAGAGAGAGAGAGTTCCCACAAAGCAGCGGGAGGCGAGAGAGAGAGTTCACACAAAGCAGCGGGAGGTGAGAGAGAGAGTTTCCGCGAAGCAGCGGGAGGCGAGAGAGAGAGAGAGAGCGAGAGAGTTCCGGCAAAGCAGCTGGTAGTGAGAGAGAGAGTTCCCGCAAAGCAGCGGGAGGTGAGAGAGAGAGTTTCCGCGAAGCAGCGGGAGGCGAGAGAGAGAGAGAGCGAGAGAGTTCCGGCAAAGCAGCTGGTAGTGAGAGAGAGAGTTCCCGCAAAGCAGCGGGAGGTGAGAGAGAGAGTTTCCGCGAAGCAGCGGGAGGCGAGAGAGAGAGAGAGCGAGAGAGTTCCGGCAAAGCAGCTGGTAGTGAGAGAGAGAGTTCCCGCAAAGCAGCGGGAGGTGAGAGAGAGAGCAAAGCAACAAGATAGCCAGGAGGGAATTGAAGAAAAGGATGAGGAGAGCTAATAGAGGGCATGAAAAATCTTTGGTGGGTAGGATCAAGGAAAACCCCAAGGCCTTTTACACATATGTGAGAAATATGAGAATGACTAGAGCGAGGGTACGTCCGATCAAGGACAGGAGCAGGCGATTGTGTATGGAGTCTGAAGAGATAGGAGAGGTCTTGAACGAGTACTTTTCTTCAGTATTTACAAACGAGAGGGGCCATATTGTTGGAGAGGACAGTGTGAAACAGACTGGTAAGCTCGAGGAGATACTTGTTAGGAAGAGGAAGATGTGTTGGGCGTTTTGAAAAACTTGAGGATAGACAAGTCACCCGGGCCTGGGTGGATATATCCAAGGATTCTATGGGAAGCAAGAAATGAAATTGCAGAGCCGTTGGCAATGATCTTTTCGTCCTCACTGTCAACAGGGGTGGTACCAGGGGATTGGAGAGTGGCGAATGTCGTGTCCCTGTTCAAAAAAGGGAATAGGGATATCCCTGGGAATTACAGGCCAGTTAGTCTTACTTCGGTGGTAAGCAAAATAATGGAAAGGGTACTGAGGGATAGGATTTCTGAGCATCTGGAAAGACACTGCTTGATTAGGGATAGTCAGCACGGATTTGTGAGGGGTAGGTCTTGCCTTACAAGTCTTATTGAATTCTTTGAGGAGGTGACAACGTATGTGGATGAAGGTAAAGCAGTGGATGTAGTGTACATGGATTTTAGTATGGCATTTGATAAGGTTCCCCATGGTAGGCTTGTGCAGAAAGTAAGGAGGCATGGGATAGTGGAAAATTTGGCCAGTTGGGTAACAAACTGCCTAACCAATAGAAGTCAGAGTGGTGGTGGATGGCAAATATTCAGCCTGGAGCCCAGTTACCAGTGGCGTACCTCAGGGATCAGTTCTGGGTCCTCTGCTGTTTGTGATTTTCATTAATGACATGGATGAGGGAGTTGAAGGGTGGGTCGGTAAATTTGCAGATGATAGGAAGATTGGTGGAGTTGTGGATAGTGAGGAGGGCTGTTGTCGGCTGCAAAGAGACATAGATAGGATGCAGAGCTGGGCTGAGAAGTGGCAGATGGAGTTTAACCCTGACAAGTGTGAGGTTGTCCAGTTTGGAAGGACAAATATGTATGCGGAATACAGGGTTAACGGTAGGGTTCTAGGCAATGTAGAGGAGCAGAGAGATCTTGGGGTCTATGTTCATAGTTCATTGAAAGTTGCCACTCCAGTGGATAGAGCTGTGAAGAAGGCCTATGGTGTGCTAGCGTTCATTAGCAGAGGGATTGAGTTTAAGAGCCGTGAGGTGATGATGCAGCTGTACAAAACCTTGGTCAGGCCACATTTGGAGTACTGTGTGCAGTTCTGGTCACCTCATTTTAGGAAGGATGTGGAAGCTTTGGAAAAGGTGCAAAGGAGATTTACCAGGATGTTGCCTGGAATGGAGAGTAGGTCTTACGAGGAAAGGTTGAGGGTCCTAGGCCTTTTCTCATTAGAACGGAGAAGGATGAGGGGCGACTTGATAGAGGTTTATAAGATGATCAGGGGAATAGATAGAGTAGACAGTCCGAGACTTTTTCCCCGGGTGCAACAAACCATTACAAGGGGACATAAATTTAAGGTAAATGGTGGAAGATATAGAGGGGATGTCAGAGGTAGGTTCTTTACCCAGAGAGTAGTGGGGGCATGGAATGCACTGCCTGTGGAAGTAGTTGAGTCGGAAACGTTAGGGACCTTCAAGCGGCTATTGGATAGATACATGGATTAGGGTAGAATAATGGAGTGTAGATTAATTTCTTCTTAAGGGCAGCACGGTAGCATTGTGGATAGCACAATTGCTTCACAGCTCCAGGGTCCCAGGTTCGATTTCGACTTGGGTCACTGTCTGTGTGGAGTCTGCCCATGCTCCCCGTGTGTGCGTGGGTTTCCTCTGGGTACTCCGGTTTCCTCCCACAGTCCAAAAATGTGCAGGTTGGGTGGATTGGCCATGATAAATTGCCCTTGGTGTCCAAAATTCTATTGATAGTCTATGATTAACCTAGGACAACAGTTCGGCACAACATCGTGGGCCGCAGGGCCTGTTCTGTGCTGTATTTCTCTAAAAGAAAATGCAGCAGGAGGTGAGAGAGAGAGCGTTTCCGCGAAGCAGCGGGAGGTGAGAGAGAGCGAGTTCCCGCAAAGCGGTGAGAGCGAGAGAGAGTTCCCGCAAAGCAGCGGGAGGTGTGAGAGAGAGTTCCCGCAAAGCAGCGGGAGGTGTGAGAGAGAGTTCACACAAAGCAGCGGGAGGTGAGAGAGAGAGCGTCCCGCAAAGCAGCGGGAGGTGAGAGAGAGAGAGAGAGTTTCCGTGAAGCAGCCGGAGGTGAGAGAGAGAGAGCGTTCCCGCATAGCAGCGGGAGGTGAGCGAGAAAGAATTCCTGCAAAGTAGCGGGAGGTGAGAGAGAGAGAGTTTCCGCGAAGCAGCCGGAGGTGAGAGAGAGAGAGTTCGCACAAAGCAGCTGGAGGTGAGAGAGAGAGAGAGTGTTCCCGCGAAGCAGTGGGAGGTGAGAGAAAGAGAGTTCCCGTGAAGCAAAGAGAGGTGTGAGAAAGAGAGTTCCCGTGAAGCAGCCGGAGGTGAGGAGAGAGTGTTTTCGCACAAAGCAGCGGGAGGTGAGAGAGAAAGAGTTCCTGCAAAGCAGCGGGAGGTGAGAGAGAGAGAGAGTTCGCACAAAGCAGCGGGAGGTGAGAGAGAAAGAGTTCCTGCAAAGCAGCGGGAGGTGAGAGAGAGAGAGAGTTCGCACAAAGCAGCGGGAGGTGAGAGAGAGAGAGTTTCCGTGAAGCAGCCGGAGGTGAGAGAGAGAGAGAGAGAGAGAGAGAGAGAGAGAGAGAGAGTTCACACAAAGCAGCGGGAGGTGAGGGAGAGTGTGTTCCCGCGAAGCAGTGGGAGGTGAGAGAGAGAGAGTTCCCGCGAAGCAGCCGGAGGTGAGAGAGAGAGAGAGTTCGCACAAAGCAGCGGGAGGTGAGAGAGAGTTCCCGCGAAGCAGCGGGAGAAGAGAGAGAGTTCCCGCGAAGCAGCGGAAGGTGAGAGATGTAGTTCCTGCGAAGCAGTGGGAGGTGAGAGAGGCAATGCATTCCAGACCACCACTACCCTCTGGGTATATAGGTTTTTCCTCTCAACCGCCCTAAACCACCTTCAACTTGTGTCCCCTCGTAACTGACCGTTCATCTAAGAGGAACAGCTGCTCCCTATCCACCCTGTCCTTGTCCCTCATAATCTTGTACGCCTCGATCAGGTCACCCCTCGTTCTTTTCTGCTCCAATGAAAACAACCCAAGCCTATCCAACTCTTCATAACTTAAATGTTCTATCCCCGGCAACATCCTGGTGAATCGCCTCTGCACCCGCTCCAGTGCAATCACATCCTGCCTTATTTTACTAAAATCCGCGCTCTCCCAATCCAAAATGTTTTTTTGCAACTTGTCTACCTTCTTGTCTAGGGGTGGCACGGTAGCATAGTGGTTAGCACTGTTGCTTCACAGTGCCAGGAACCCAGCGCCTCCGCCCTATCCCCGTGATTCCTTTAGACCCAAGGGCTATTTATCATGGCCAACCCACCTAACTTGAGTTAAGGTGCCCCGAAGCCAGTCTAAGTGCCCTGGGAATTTAAGGAAGCCTCTGGTCATCTTTCTAGCCACATGAGAAGAAATGGATTGCTATCTGAAAAGGTTACAGGGATAAGGCAGAGGGATGAATCTCGGTGAAATGCTCTTTCAGAGAGCCAGTGCAGACTCGGGCTAGATAAACCTCTGTACTAAAGATTCTGTGAATATTACTGATTGTGCTCATTACAGAATCAAATGGCTAATTTTCCTTTAGTATTCAAGTTGCTGTGTCACTCAGTGCAGCCATTAATCGGTGTTTGAAGGTGAGCAGTTTTGTTCGATTATCCTGGCTGATGTTCTGAGCACCAGTTATCTCTGGTGACTGTTACCAACTCTGCTTCATATTCTTTCTTGGCTGCAGAGTCACTGTTTTTAAGGGGAGGATTGCTAAGTAAGAAGATGGACCCGTTATCCCAGTCCATCTCCTGGGAGTCTTTCCTGTTGGAGTGACTCTTGCCGAGCTTGTGCTGTGTCACCTCCGCTTATACTTTGCACCTTATGTTATTAATAATCACTTATTGTCACAGGTAGGCTTCAATGATGTTACTGTGAAAAGTCCCTAGTCGCCACATTCCGGTGCCTGTTTGGGAGGCTGGTACGGGAATTGAACCCGTGCTGCTGGCATTGTTCTGTATTGCAAGCCAGCTGTTTAGCCCACTGTGCTAAACCAGCCCCTGTTCACTAACCGTACAATTATGGATCGCCGTTGTAATGGAGAAAACAAAGATTTCTCAAAGTCCGAAATAAACAGAAAATGAAATGAAAATGATGGAAATTGTATTTAAACCTCACCACTATTCTTAAAATTCTTAGGTTTCCCCTTTACCAAACAAGGGTCAAGAGATTCTAAATGGTGGAGAGGGATTCTCACTCCCTGACTCCTATGCAGACTTTTGTGGGTGCTATTCGGGGCAAACTAGTGTTTCAAGTTATCCCCCGGCATAACCCATATCTTCATAGAAGAGTTTAATACTTACCACTTAGTAGCATCGATCCTGGGTTGCTAAGTAAGTAGAGTAGACTTTTGTAATAACCACTGTTTCAGGTTAAAACTTTTAAGTTGTTTTATTTTTTCTTTTAAAAGATAAAATCACTGTCTTTACAGAAAAGTAAAAAGATCTTGCTTCTGGATTCTCCTGGTCAGTTGATCAGACCTTCCTGGGCCTCCTTGACATCTCTCTTCTTTATCTTTTGGTTTTCTCCTGGTGGATTTGCTGTTCTGCTCGGTTTTTGTGTTCAGTCCTTCCCATGACCGAGATCACCCTGCTGGCTGACTGAGTGCGTGGCTGGGGGCGATCTAGGATATATATCACCCTTAAAACAGCTTTGCTGATCACATGACATTATTCTAAAGTAATTTCTTCTGCTCCTGATCGCAATACCCTTTCTGTCCATGTGATGCCACATCAAGTACTCATAATATCATGAGGGCCTTCATGTTAACCTGACCTTGGTTTGCCAGCTTACTGGCAGGGAGGTTTCCTGTTAATTATTCTGGGGCATTCCAGCCTTTCATTCCCTTATCTTTTTAAAGCATTGTATTTTCTTGTATTGTTAAATGTTTCAAGTTATTCAAAATTATGATTCTGACAATTCCAATCAATTGCTTGCTAAACTAATTAACTTCTATTAAAGAATATAAAACTCATTCTCTTTATGTAACTTAAAACTTAATTTTTAATAAGAATTTCTTGAACTAAAGATAGTAAGTTACAGCATGAACTGCTTCCTTATCTCAAGGCCTGTGTGATAATGGCTGTCTGCCTTCTAAAGAACCTTTGTCTGCAGTTAACTCTTCAAGCACCTTCTGTTATTTCATTTTAGCATTTCATTACATTTACTTTTATGGGATCTTTCCTGTTACTTTGCTTTTTCTCATGTTCCTTGGGTTTTATCGTCAGACCTTCATGTTTCAAATGACATCTTTGCATTTTCATTAACAAAATACACAACTGGTGAATCTGCATCTAAAAGAAAAAAATATTTAAATCTATCAACCGGTTGGGTATTGTCTGATCTTGTAATCCCAGCCAGTGAGCAGAGAGTACTTGGCCACTGTAGCCATGTTGTGTGAAAGGATTGTGCTGCTTGAGATTTGGTCTGTTGCGATGTTGATGATTCCTTTTTCATCCCCTTTATGTGTAGGAAATTGCTCCGCTTCTCTCCATGGAGGCAATGGCATTTGTGACAGAGGATGGGAAAGGTGCGCAGGAGTCCAAATTCCCCAACACTCACGTCTTCGATCTATTTGGCGGAGTCGATGTAAGTGTTGCATTGAAGTACTGTGGAGATACGTTAGGGATTATGTTGACGCAAATACTTTCTGAAATCCTTTGTGTAAGAGGGGAGGGGCAGGGTTTAGCTGAGACCGATCAGACTAAGAGTATCAATAGTGACACTGTAAAATTGTGATGCTGCATTGCTACACAATGACAGCTAACATCTGGAGCATTCTGAACAGCCAAAGGAATTTCTCTGACAAAGTCAAATCTTGAATGGTCAGAGTGGAGGGGTATCAGTCATGATTAGCTACTGCCCCTACCTGCCCATGCAATAGTACTGATCCACTTTTACTTTTTAAAGTGTAGGACTTTCTCAGTAAGTTTTTTAAAAATAGAATTTACATTGCAGAAGGAGGCCATTCGGCCCATCGAGTCTGCACCAGCTCTTTGAAAGAGCACCCTACCCAAGCCCACACCTCCACCCTAGCCCCATAACCCAGTAACCCCACCCAACACTAAGGGCAATTTTGGACACTAAGGGCAATTTAGCATGGCCAATCCACCTAGCCTGCACATCTTTGGACTGTGGGAGGAAAACGGAGCACCCAGAGGAAACCCACGCACACACTGGGAGAACGTGCAGACTCCGCACAGACAGTGACCCAAGCTGGGAATCGAACCTGGGACCCTGGAGCTGTGAAGCAATTGTGCTAACCGCTATGCTACCGTGCTGCCCGATAGTTGAATCTGTGTTAGACACTGCTCTGCATAAATTCCCTTACAGTTAGTGAAGTTCTGAAGATTTAATGGAAACACTGGTTAAGGAGTCTAAGATTAAGGGGAGGGGGTAAAATACAGAAAATAGAGCCGGGCCTTTCACAAGTGAAATGAGAAATACTTCTACATGCAAAGGTTGGTAGAATTTTCAATCTCTCTTCTGCAAATGGTAATTGATACTAAATAAAAATAGATATTTGTTATCTAAAGATATTGAGGGATATGGGGGAAAACAGGTATCATAGAATTTACAGTGCAGAAGGCGGTCATTCATCGAGTCTGCACTGGCCTAGGAAAGAGCGCCCTAATTAAGCCTACACCTCCACCCTATCCCCAAAACCCAGTAACCCCACCTAACCTTTTGGACATAGAGGCAATTTATCATGGCCAACCCACTTAACCTTCGGATTGTGGGAGGAAACCGGAGCACCCGGAGGAAACCCACATAGACACAGGGAGAACATGGGCTGGAATCGAACCCGGGCCCCTGGCACTGAGGGGTAGCAGTGGTAACCACTGTGCCACCATGCCGCCCCTATATTGCAGATCATCCGTGACCTCCTTTAATGGTGGAGTGGGCTTGACTGAGTAGGTGGCCTCCTGTTCCTATGTAATTAAAATTGTGATTTGAATTATAAATGTTAAACTTCAAATCTTTCAATTGAATACATTGCAAGCCTGACAACAAGTGAGCCAGTATTTATTACCCATCCCTGATTGTCCTCGAGAAGGTGACGGTGAGCCACCTTCGTGAACCACTGCAGCCTATGTGCATCAATTGTGCTAGTATAGGCCAAGTTATTAACTACTATGTTCTGTCACCAGTAATGAGTTCAAATCTGTAATCATACACAGATAAAAATACATTTTTATTGGGTTTCCCTATGCCTGCTTTTGCATGAATTAGGCACCATGAAATGGAGGCAATACTGCAGCATTAGCTTATATTTTATGACCTTTACTCATTAGAATTGCACAGGAATATGGGAGCAGGTCTAGGCCATTCGGCCCGTTGAGCCTGCTCTGCCATTCAAACAGATATTGGCCAATCATCTACCTCAACGCCACATTCCTCACCCTTTTCATGCCTCTTGGTTTCCAAAACTCTATTGATTTCTGTCTTGAACATACTGAATGATTGAGTTTCCAAAGCTTTCTGGGGTAGAGGATTCCAAAGATTCACTGCCCTCTGAGTGAAGGAATTCCTCCCCAAGCCTTAAATGGCCTGCCCCTTAATCTGAGACTGTGTCCCCTAATTCTAGACTCGGGCGATTCTAGGGTGGCACGGTAGCACAGCGAATAGCACTGTGACTTCATAGCGCCAGAGTCCCAGGTTCCATTCCCGACTTGAGTCACTCTGTGTGGAGTCTGCACGTTCTCCCGGTGTCTGCATGTGTTTCCTCTGGTTTCCTCCCACAAGTTGCAAAAGACGCGCTGTTAGGTGAATTGGACATCCTGAATTCTCCCTCCGTGTGCCCGAACAGGCGCCGGAATGCTTTTCACAGTAACTTTAAAAAAAAATTAAAAAAATTTTTATTCAAATTTTCACAAAATATCAATAACAGAAAATACTAAGAACAGAAAGAACAAACCCCCCCCCCCCCCCCGTGTATACAAAGAAGAAATAAATTAACGCCCGTCATTAGCAAAGAACAAATATACACGTCCCTTCAGCTCAAAACAAAGAGACGACCCCCCCTCCTTTTCACAGTAACTTAATTGCAGTGTTAATGTAAGCCTGCTTTGTGACAATAAAGATTATTATTAATGTACTTTTAAGACACCTTGGGATTTTACTTTATTTTGCCTGCCAGTGTTTTTTCATGCCCCCTCTTCGCTCTCATAATTTATTTTTTATGTACTCCCCTGCATTTTCTATACTCCTAGGGCAGCACGGTAGCATGGTGGTTAGCATCAATGCTTCACAGCTCCAGGGTCCCAGGTTCGATTCCCGGCTGGGTCACTGTCTGTGCGGAGTCTGCACGTCCTCCCCGTGTGTGCGTGGGTTTCCTCCGGGTGCTCCGGTTTCCTCCCACAGTCCAAAGATGTGCGGGTTAGGTGGATTGGCCAGGCTAAATTGCCCTTAGTGTCCTAAAAAATAATGTTAATGGGGGTTGTTGGGTTACTGGTATAGGGTGGATACGTGGGCTTGAGTAGGGTGATCATTGCTCGGCACAACATTGAGGGCTGAAGGGCCTGTTCTGTGCTGTACTGTTCTAATTCTAATTCTAATTCCTCTAGGGAATCCATTGTTTTGAGCCCCCTGATTCTGCCAAAAGCCTCCCTTTTTTCTTTATCCAATCCTGTATATCCCTTGACATCTAGGGTTATACATGGTAGAAGTGAAAGCTGTTAATAGCAAGGTGAAAATAATGCTGAAGGCAAGCTGTTAAATCAGATATTCGAGACAGCTCAAAAGTGCCTCTTCAAAGCTAGATTTTATACACCCACTTGCTACCCTCGAAGGCATTGGCTGGTTATGGTTCAGTAGGTCCAGCTTGACCCTTCTTCATATGTGATCCTTGCCTGTTACTGTGAATATACTGCCCCAGAATGAAGGATTTCAGAGCTAAGCCATGCCCTCACCTCATGTCCCCCAGCTCAAATTTCTTAGATCCTTGTGTTCCCACTGACCTCGCGTGCATACACTTTCCACGCGGGTCATTAAATAGACACCAGATGTAGTTGCTCCAGATTTCTGTGTGGGTGTCAAATGTTGGAGGCATTGAAACTAAATGGGATGCAGCAGCTTCTGATTTGGGCTTTGTAAAGCAGTTTTAACCTTGCAACACCTAAAGGATTCTGCACAAAGACTCAACATAACCAAGTCTGCCTTTGAGCTGTTAATCAAAAGTCCTTTTTTTCTCTTGAACAGTGAGAAGCTTTTAATTGCCTGTATTTTGATATGTTCCATGATTTTTTCACTTTTACAGCTTTTAGTTGAAATCCTTATGAGGCCAACACTTGCACCACAGAAGAAGAAACAGAAAAGTGAGTAGAATATTGAGACATTTCTTGTGCTTGGTGGTGGTGTGTGTCGGGGGGATCACCACATCCTGGTGGCAGATGTGAGCTATTGAGGTGTATTGCTTGTGTATCCATGTAGCTCCGAGTGTGTGGGGCTCAGGAAGGTTTGAAAAAAGGAGGAATGTCGCAAAAATGTATTTTTGTTTGAATTAGGTTGAACATTTGAACTCTGATGAGGTTCACAAAGGAAATGGTCAACTGCTTATGCATTGAACGTGGAACTTGGGCTGGATGACTTTGTGTAAAAATGGAAGTAACCGTAGGATATGAGATAAAATTTGCTTCAGCGTTAGAAAACATACAGCAATAATAAACTTTTGTTAGCAGGATGTGACTAGTAATGAACCCCAGGGATCTTTACTGGGGCTTCAGCCTTTCTCCATGTTTATCAATGGCCTGGGTGGAGAACTCTATTCCTTCATCCAAGTTTGTAGATGACTCTGAGGTGGGTACAGATGAAAATATCGGCCCAGGTGGGTGTTAGAATATTTTCAAATGGTCCAAAAAGTCAGGTTGCCTTGCTGCAGAACTTTGGCTGGAGGGTGTATGTGAAGTTTAAAAACTGGAGTTCGAAAAATCTGCTGAGAAAAGGGACTGGTTACTTGGAGGCCATCATCCTAACATGCAAGGCTTTAATTATGGGCTGGCTTTAGGATAATGCATAAAGATCAGACACTTAAATAGGGCAGCACGGTAGCATTGTGGATAGCACAATCGCTTCACAGCTCCAGGGTCCCAGGTTCGATTCCGGCTTGGGTCACTGTCTGTGCGGAGTCTGCACATCCTCCCCGTGTGTGCGTGGGTTTCCTCCGGGTGCTCCGGTTTCCTCCCACAGTCCAAAGATGTGCAGGTTAGGTGGATTGGCCATGATAAATTGCCCTTAGTGACCAAAATTGCCCTTAGTGTTGGGTGGGGTTACTGGGTTATGGGGATAGGGTGGAGGTGTTAACCTTGGGTAGGGTGCTCTTTCCAGGAGCCGGTGCAGACTCGATGGGCCGAATGGCCTCCTTCTGCACTAAATTCTATGAAAAAAAAATCTATGAAAACAATAATGCTTCAAAAATGTGGTTTGATAGCTCTGTTAATTAAGGGTAACATCAGTACAATAGAGAGAGATGGCCTTGGGTAACGGTGATCATAACATGAAAGAATTTCACATTCAGTTCGAGGGCGGGGAGAGTGTGTCTAAGATTTGTGTTTTGAAATTAAATGAGGGCAATTATGAGGGTATGAAGACAGAGCTGACTGGAGTAAACTAGAAAATGAGGTTAGATAGAGATGCAGTGACAGGCATTTAAGGAGATATTTCATAACACTCAGCTAAGATATAATCCAGTAGGAAAGAAAGACTTTTAGGGGAATTGTAGTTTCAGTGAGTGGTCAAAGTTTTGGCGGATGGAGTATAATGTGAGAAGAAGTAAACGAGTCTACCTTGGCTGGAAGAATGAAAAATCAGCATGTTACTTAAATAGGGAGAGATAGCAGAATTCCGAAACACAGAGGGATCGGGGGGGGGGGAGAATCCTGGTACATGAATCACATGAAGTTTGTACACGGGTACAGCAAGTGATTAGGAAGGCAAATTAAATATTGTTGTACTGCAAGGGAAATGGAATGTAAAATAGGGATGCTTTATTGCTATTGTATTGGTGAGACCACAGTGTTGTGTACAATTTCCGTCTCCTTATTTAAGAAAGGACATGATTGTATTAGAAAGTTTTAGAGAAGGTTCATTCAGGGGGTTACCCCTGATGAAAGGTATGGCCTGTATCAAAGTTCAGAAGAATGAGAGGCAATTTTGAAACATATAGAATCCTGAGGGGACTTAAAAGGGTGGATACTGAATGAAAGTTTCCACTTGTGGGAGAGACTGGAACAAGGGGACACAGTTTAACAACAGGGAGTCTCCCATTTATGACAGTATTTTTAAAAATATAAATTTACAGCACCCAATTCTTTATTTTTCCAATTAAGCATGGCCAATGGGGCTATTTTAGCACAGGGCTAAGTCGCTGGCTTTGAAAGCAGACCAAGGCAGGCCAGCAGCACGATTCAATTCCCGTACCAGCCCTCCCGAACAGCCGCCGGAATGTGGCGACTTGGGGCTTTTCACAGTAATTTCATTGAAGCCTACTTGTGACAATAAGTAATTCATTCAATCCACCACATCTTTGGGTTGTGGGGGTGAGACCCATGGAGACACAGGGAGAATGTGCAAACTCCACATGGACAGTAACCTGGGCTGGGATCGAACCTGGGTCCTCAACGCTTTGAGGCAGCAGTGCTAACCACTGAAGTTGAAGGGGGTGGAGGAGGCTCTGTCGCAGCACAGCGACCAGTCCACCTCGATGGGTAAGGAGCTGTGGAGTGTGGCGGAGGTCAATAAGGAGTCTGAGCTAAGGTGGAAGACTTGGAGAGCAGGTCGAGGAGGCAAAGTCTGAGAATTGTGGGCCTGCCTGAAGTGGTCGAGGGCCCGAAGCCGACTGAGTACTTTGCAAAGATGTTTGCGGAGTTGATGGGGGTGGGGGAAGAAACCTCCGCTACAGTGTGGGAGGGGCCCAGCAAATCATGTTCATATGTTTTGGTCCTGCCCGAAGCTGGAAAGGTTTTGGAGGGCGGTGTTCAGCACCATTTCCGGGGGTTTACATGTGGATGTAGAGCCCGGTCCCTTAGAAGCCATATTCAGTGTGTCGGACCAATTGGAGTTGCAGGTGTGACGGGGGGGACGTGCTGGACCTTCTGACGCTGGAAAAGGTGAAGTTTGTTCTGAGGGTTAATGAGTGATGGATTGTACAGTTGTTGGGGTTTGTTCATCCACATCTCCACTTTCAGGAGATGGTTACCGTTGACTGTTGTGGGGGTGTGGTTTGGGGGGGGTTGTGGGGTTTTATATTGTAAAATAGTTGAAAATTTGTTGAATGAAAATACTTTATTTAAAAAGTTATACGTTAAAATAGAAGCGAGGTTTGCTGAATATAATGGCTTTTTTTTGTCTTGCAGTGAGTGAAGACTTGATAAAGGATTGTCTAAGCATATTATACAACACGTGTATCTGTGTAAGTGTGAGTAGGCCTGCCTTCTGCAACTATAACATTACAAAGAACAGTTAAAAAAATCTCATCTGGAGTAGTCAGATTTGAGAACAGATTTGAGAACTGTACAAAGCCAAGTCCTCTACAAACCAGGAAGCTGGAATCATAGAGTAGTGCATCTAGAAAGAGATTTTTCGTCCCATCAAATCTGCACGAGTGGTTTTGAAGAGGAATCCAAATAGTCTCAATTCCTGACCCTCTTTCCTATATTCTGGCAATCCTTTGCTCCTTTGGATAATGATCGAATAGCCTTTTGAGTGCTACGACTAACAGGCACCATCATAGCTGATTTCCATACATCAACATACAGGACAATATGCTTTAGTGATGCTGATTGTTGGATAATATCCGTCTTCAATGGGCACCCCTTTATTCTGTGATTAAACCGTCTGCTCCTCCACTCCCATGAGTGGAAACATCCTCCCAACATTTACCCTGTCTCACCCCTTCAGAACCGAACAGGCGCCGGAGTGTGGCGACGAGGGGATTTTTACAGTAACTTCATTGCAGTGTTAATGTAAGCCTGCTTGTGACACTAATAAAGATTATAATTACAATCTTTTATGCTTCAATCGTATCATCTCTCCTCCTTCTGAACTCCAAAGTGCACAGACCCAACCTGCTCAATCTTTCCTCATATGGAAGTCCCTCCATACCCAGGATCGTCCGAGTAAACCTCCTTTAAACTCCTCCAATTATGTATCTTTCCATGCATTTTTTAAAAATAAATTTAGAGCACCAAATTCTTTTTTTCCAATTAAGGGGCAATTTAGCGTGGCCAATCCACCTACCCTGCACATCTTTGGGTTGTGGGGGTGAAACCCACGCAGACACGGGGAGAATGTACAAACTCCACACGGGCAGTGACCCGGGGTCGGGATTGAACCCGGGTCATCAGCGCTGTGAGGCAGCAGGGCTAACCACTGGACCACCCTGCCACCTCTCCTTACATAAGGGAACTAAAACTGTACACCGTATTCTAAATGTTGCTTCACTAGTACCTTGTACAGTTGCAGAAAAACTTCTTTAATTTTATACTCCAGCCCCCTTGACTTAAAAGCCAGCATTCCATTTTCCTTCCCTACTCTCTTTTGTAGCTGAATGCTAGTTTTCTGGGTTTCTTAAACAAGGACCCCCAAGTGCCTTTGTGCTGCAGCTTTCTGCAGTCTCTCGCCAGTTGAATAATCGCCTTCTCATTCTTTCTTCCAAAATGAACTATCTCACATTAAATGAATTCCATTTGGCAGTAGAAAACTCACCAGGCCCTACTTACCAAGGCCATCACTTCTTTCTGAGGAAAGGTAGAAAATGAAAGGATCACCGTCTTCCCACTTCACCAAACTCCTTCAGTCACCAAACTCCAACTTAAGCACTCTCATGCAGCTCAAACAACACTCCAGTACAAGTTGATAGGACCTTGATTCAACACCTCATCCAAAGGACACCTAAATGCAGTACTGTCTCTGCTCTGCGCTGGAATGTTGATGTTGATTTTTGTACTTGCGCTCAGCAACTTATGTCTCAGAGGCATAAATGTTACCATGTGACCCACAGCCTTTACAGTGCAAATTCCCAAACTATCAAGGAGCTAGTGGCAAATTTTCTGTTAACTAGGCTTAATATTTTGAGGGAGGAGGAGGGCAGCTGAGTTTGGGGAAGGCTGAAAAACAGGAAATATGAAGAGGAAGGTGATGAAATGAGAAAATGCGATCAGTTGGGCAGCTCCAGAAAATTACTTTTGACATGGGATTTAACAGTTGTGGATATTTGGACTGATGGGTGTACATTGTTTATGCATCGGGAAAGATTTGTTGGCAGTGGATGATGTGATGTCCTCTTTTACTTTCAGACGGATGGAGTGACGAAGCGCCTCTCGGAACGGAATGACTTTGTGCTGTTCCTCTTCACACTTATGACAAACAAGAAGACCTTTTTGCAAACTGCTACACTTATAGAAGACATTCTGGGAGTGAAAAAGGTCAGTACATCCTGCTCAGCAGTGAAAGGAGCAATGTCTGCTCTTCCTTTAATTTCGAACCATGTGGGTCTGGGAGAAGATTCCCCCTTTGGGTGTTGCCAAGCTCCAGTTCTCTCCTTACCTCTGTCCCAAACTGAGCAAGGTTACCTGTGACGTCCTATTCAACCCCAAGCTGAGTTTGACCCCACTTCCTCTTCATTGGAAAGGCACTGACAGCCACCTTCATATCGTCCATTTCTGTCCCTGCCTCACCCCTATACGAAATATAAATGCTGCTGAAATCTTCAATTGTGGCTTTGTCACTCCAGCCTAGTATTGTAATCTCTCTCAGCTGGCCTGACTTCCTCCACCCTCCAATAACAGCAACTCGCCTGAAACTTTGATGCCCATTTCTTGTTATGTAATAAGTCCTGTTCACATCACTAATTTTAATAATAATAACCTTTAAAAAGTGAGATGTTTGCGGTCCAGGTGAGGGGACAGGAGAGGCGATTGGGTGAACTGCCCTTCAGATTAGTAGGGGGAAGCTTTAGGTACCTAGGCATTCAAGTGGCGCGGGAATGGGACCGGCTGCATAAATTAAATCTGGCCCTGCTAGTAGACCAAATGAAGGACAATTTTCGGAGATGGGATGTGCTCCTGTTGTCATTAGCTGGGAGGGTGCCGAAGGTGACGGTCCTCCTGAGATTCCTGTTTGTGTTTCAGTGTCTCCCCATCTTTATTCCACGGTCCTTTTTAAAACAGGTCAACAGTGATCTCTGACTTTGTTTGGGCGGGCAAGACCACTCGGGTAAGGAAGCTAATGCTTGAGCGGAGTCGGGGATACGGTTGGGCTTGCACGGCCAAATTTTAGTAACTATTATTGGGTAGCGAATATAGCCATGATCAGGAAGTGGGGGGGTGGGGGAGTGATCTGCATGGAGGCAGCTTCATGCAAGGGCACCAGTTTGGGGGCGTTGGTAACTGCGCCTCTGCCGTCCCCGCCGGTATGGTACTCCACCAGCCCCATGGTAGTGGCGGCCCTGAGAGTCTGGGGGCAATGGAGGAGACATGTGGGAGCAAAGGGAGCATCAATCTGGTCCCCAATCTGTAATAATCACCAGTTTGCCCGGGAAGTATGGATAGGGGGTTCCGGATATGGCGGAGAGCAGGGATTGAGAGAATGGGGGATATGTTTATAGATGGGAGCTTTCAGAGTATGAAGGTGCTGGAGGAGAAGTTTGAGTTGGCGAGGGGAAACAAATTCAGGTAGCTGCAGGTGGGGACTTCCTACGTAAACGGGTGTCAACCTTCCCGCTCCTACAGCTAAGGGGGATTCAGGACAGGGTAGTTTCCAGAGGGTGGTTAGGAGAAGGGAGCGTCACGGACATTTACAAGGAACTTATGCGGTCAGAGGAGACGCAGACCGAGGAGCTGAAGCGCAAGTGGGAGGAGGAGCTGGGAGGAGAGATAGAGGATGGGCTATGGGCGGATGCTTTTAGTAGAGTCAACCCATCCACAACATGTGCCAGGCTCAGCCTGATACAATTCAAGGTCGTTCATCGGGTTCACATGACAGTGGCCCGGTTGAACAGATTCTTTGGGGTGGAAGACAGGTGTGCAAAATGTGCGGGAGGACCAGTGAACCATGTCCACATGTTCTGGGAATGTCCGAAGCTTAGGGGATTTTGGCTGGGGTTTGCAGATGTCATGTCCACGGTGTTAAAAACAAGGGTGGCGCTGAGTCCAGAGGTGGCAATTTTCCATTGCTTCCTGATCCTCCCCAAAGCCTCAAATATAAACTTCAAATTCCTGTCTGTAAACTCCTCAATAAATTTAGCCTCACTTTATTCCCCTGACTCTTGCCTCTTACATTCCTTCTCTCTTCACTCTCATCTTCAGCTGTCTAAGCCCCACACTCTGGAATTTACTCCCTCAACCCCTCTTTTTTTTAACCCACCTCTTTGAGCTTTTGGTAATCCACCTAATAAATTTTCGTGCCCGCTTTGCTCCCTGCCTCTGAAAGTCCTTGAATATTTTCTACACTAAAGGCATGATGAATGGCCCACATTGTCGGGTTTAAGCTCTACCATATCAAAGCCAGTGAGCTGAAGAGTAAAACTTCTCTATACTCACAATGTTTCTTAGCAAACCCCTCTCCCTCTGGCAGTGTTGAACATTAGCTAACTGGTCAGTTTAGTTGTAGAGAGCTGTTCCCATACACAGTAATTTGATTGGGACTGTGTAAACACATTTCTGGTGGACAGCAAGCAAAGAAAGACTTTCATTCAGCCTGGCATATATTCAAACCCAGGTTTCAAAGTTGAAAGGCTGGTATATTAAACCAACGTACAGAAAGAGGCTATTCAACCCCACATGTCCGAGTCATATTTTCACAAACTGTCAAAAGCTCATTACATATTTTGCTCTTTCCTCATGGCCTTGCAACTTCCTTAATTGCTTTTATTTACTTTGTCAAGTATCAAAGTCGATTTGCACTAAAGCAGTTTGCATTACAAAGTGTCTGATTTTAAAAAAATGATTTTATGGGATATGGGCCCCGCTGGCTAGGTCAGCATTTATTGTCCATCCCTAATTGCCCTCAAGAAGGTGGTGGTGAGCTGCCTTCTTGATCAGCTGCAGTCCACATGGTGTAGGTACACCCACTGCTGTTAAGGAGGGAGTTCCATGATTTTGACCCAGTGACAGTGAAGGAACGTCGATATATATCTAAGTCAGAGTGGAGGTTTTTTTTTCATGCATCTCCTGTCCTTGTCCATCTAAGTCAGGGGTGGGCAAACTACGGCCCGCGGGCCGCATGCGGCCCGCCAAAGGTATTTCTGCGGCCCACCAAGTCATTAAAAAAAAAAAAAAAATTTTTTTTTTTAATTTTTTTTTAAAGGTTAATGGGTGGGGGGGCTGTTGGGTTACTTACTGGTATAGGGTGGATACGTTGACTTGAGTAGGGTGATCATTGCTTGGCACAACGTCGAGGGCCGAAAGGCCTGTTCTGTGCTGTACTGTTCTATGTTCTATATGAGGCGCCCAGAATCATAACCGGGTGAAGTAATTATTTTACTTAATATACTATGCGGCCCTTTGTGAATTGTGAATTTCTGAATGCGGCCCTTGCACGCAAAAGTTTGCCCACCCCTGATCTAAGTGGTCGAGGTTGGGAGTTTGGAAACTGCTGTCGAAGGTTATGATCAGGACCTTTTTGTTCATGCCAATATGCGATGGGACATGTAAAACGTAGCGCACTGCCTTTTACTTTCAGGCAATCTATATTTTTGTATTGTGCGCTCACATTTTGGGTGTGGGCATGACTACAGTAGTCCCCCGTTATACCGTGCTCCGCAATACCGCGGTTCGCGATATACGGCGGGGGGGGCTTATGGACCCCAACTGTCAGCTTCCCTCTCCGGATCAAAGTGAGCCGGCCGCTGAAATTGACACTGCTGGCTGCTCCTCTCTCACTGAGATTCAGTGAGAGAGGAGCAGCTCACACAGCGTCCGGAAGTGGATAGTGCAGAGCTACAGCTGGTACCTCCATAGTGGTTGAGGTAGGGTGGGAGGGGGGGAGGGGGGGAGAGAGGGAGGAGGGGGTGGGGGTGGCGGTGGCGGTGTGGAGAAAGGCCTGAACTGCAGGGGTTTGGGACCGAGGAGAGATGCGACACCCCCCCTGCCACTTGTTCCCAAACCACCAAGTTGACAGCCCTGACATCTAAAACTGAATCCCAGCCTTGCCTTTGAAACTGACATGCAGCGCAGGGTGCAAGCGCGTGCGGCAGATGGGGTGCAGACAGCAAGACCTTGTAAGTTCCTGGTAAGTTTCTGTGGGTTGTTTTAATTAGATCCACGATGGGGGTTTTAAATTTATTTAAAAATCTATGCATGTGCTTCCCATTGTGAGTCTACGGGGGTCTGACCTCTCCCCCGCCCCCCGTAGACTCACAATGGGAAGCGCATGCATAATTTTAAAATAAATTTAAAACCCCCATCGTGGATATCCGCGGCTCGGATGCAACGCGGGTGGCTGTCTTGGACCCCAACACCCGCGTTATAAAGGGGGACTACTGTATATGTTAATTTAAGTTCATCTTGCACTATCCTATTCCTTTCAAGGAGATGATTCAATTGGAAGACATCCCAAACCTCGCAAACCTGGTAGCCAGTTTTGACCAGCAGCAACTTGCTAATTTCTGTCGAATTTTGTCAGTCACCATATCTGAATTGGACACGGGAAATGATGACAAACACACACTACTTGCCAAAAATGCACAACAGAAGAAGTCTGCAGGCCCTTCACGAGCTGAAATCAACCAAGGTAAGCTAGTAATGAGTGTCAAGCTTGACTCCATTACAGTTTGGGGGCCTGTAAATTCTTCCTTTAAAGATGCAATACAAGAATCTATGCTTTAAGTTTCTTTTTGAGTAAGCCAATACATAATATGCTTCTCTGCTGTTTTTCTCTCCTCGCTCCCTTATGTCTTCCGTGCCACCACCACATTCCACTGCTCCTCAACAAATGTGGAATGAAGCAGAGTGGGACTCCCTGAAAGAGCTTGCTTTATTTAACTTTGTTCTGCAATCAGTTTGAGTTGTGATGCACACACAAGCCATAAATGTTTTGCATAATTAATTCTTGGATTGTGAGCATCACTAACAATGCAAGCATTTGTTGCCCATCCCTAATTGCCCTTGAGAAGCTGGTGGTGGGTCACTCCTCTTGAGCCATTGCACTGCATGTCTTTTTAAAATATTAATTCATGTGATGTGGCTGGCCAGCATTTATTGCCCATCTCTAAGGGTTACACGAGTCAATCACATTGCTGTGGGTCTGGAGTCACTGTTAAGGACGGCAGATTTCCTTCCCTAAAGGACATGAATGAACCAGATGGGTTTTTATGACAATCGACAAGTGTTTCACGGTCATCATTAGGCTTTTAATTCCAGATTTCTTTCTTGAATTGCATGGTGGGATTTGAACCTGGATCCTCAGAGCATTACCCTGGGTCTCTGGATTACTACTCCAGTGCCACTGCCTCCTTACCTGTGTAGATGCACCCACAGTGCTGCTGGGGAAGGATTTCCAGGAATTTGACCGTGACACTGAAGGAATAGTGATATAGTTACAATCAGGATAGTGTGTGACTTGGAGGGAAACTTGTAGGTCGTGATGTTCCCATGCATTTGTTACACTTGTCCTTCTAGGTGGTAGAGGTCGTCTGTTTGGAAAGGACTCCTGAAGGAGCCTTAGTGAGTTGCTGCTGTGCATCTTGTAGATGACACACTTCTGCCATTGATGGAGGGAGTGAATGTTTAAGATGGTGGATGAGGTACCAATCAAGTGGGCTGCCCTGTCCTGGATGGTGTTGACTCTCTGCAGTGTTGGACCTGCACTCGCCCAGGAAAGTGGAGAGTATTCCAACACTACTGACTTGTGCCTTGGAGATGATGGCATGGCCTTTGGGGGGAGGGGGGGGGTCCGAAGGTGAGTTATTCACTGTAGGATTCCCAGTCTCTGACCTGCTCTTGTAGCCACAGATTTATGTGGCTCGTCCAGTTCACTTTCTAGTCCGTGGTAGCCCCAGGATGTTGGTTGTGGGGGTTTCAGTGATGGTAATGCCATTTGAATGTCACAATTCATGTTGGAGATAGCCATTGCCTGGCACTTCTGTGGTACAAAGGTTATTTCTAATTATCAGTCCAAGCTTAAGCTTGTGTGAGCACTCTTTAGAATTGTTGAGCCTGAATAATTGTCAGAATGGACCTTGGGTGCATTGGAGTCAACTTGCCTTTTTTGTCTCGATACTTTATTCGTATATTTTGTACTTGATTTCTGTTGTGGAAATCATCATAAAGACAAATTCCTCGAGGTTCGATTTAAGGAAATTTATTTACACAAATATATTTGCGGAGAGAGAGTGTTCCAGCTGCAAAAGCTAGTACACTGCACTCTGAGATTCGATTGAAGACAGCATGTTTTATAGTCTGAAATCACAGTTTGAAGTAAACAGCCATGTTTATATTAAATAGACCTTGGAAAGTACGTAAGCTGAAATACATAGTACGTATGTTCTTGCCCTTGGCTAAAAACAATTCCATTACACATTTTGTTATCTTTCGGAGGACAATGTGTTTTCACAATAAGGCCGAAACCAGAATATTTCAGCAGTATTTCATTTTATGTTAATTTCCCTTCCACAATCTCACTCGGCACCCAGGAGAATTGTATCTCGGGCATTAAAGTATTATTTCTCTTCACTCCTCAGTCACGCTTTTGAATATTCCTGGATTCATTGAACGATTGTGTAAATTGGCAACAAGGAAGGTGTCTGAGACAACAGGCACTTCAAACTTCTTACAGGAGCTGGAGGAGTGGTACGCATGGCTGGACCACGCACTGGTTCTTGACACGTTGATGCACATAGCCACCGAGGAAGCCGACCAAAGCAGCAGCACAGGTACCATGCACTGCAACCTATTACCCGTGCCAACCCATGTGTGAGGGCCAGGACCTTAACCTTTGGCTCAGTGATCCTAAATAGCCACTTCATTTAAATTTGGGATGGGAAAAGATTGGAAATTAAATTTTATTGTGCTGTGTTGTCTTTGATACAATCTGGAGTTAGTTTCCTGCTCTCCGTTCACTTTCACCGACTGTCAATTAGCATTAAAACACCAAGAATGTCAATCAACCACTCCCTTTTCAAATCTCCTTTCCTCAGATATTTTTCAATCTTGCTGATGCGATGGCCCTTTTAATTAGATTTATCAACGACATTATTTCTGAGGGTGAAAATCCATCATGAAAGCCAATCTGTGCATTTAAATTGTACAAATTTAGATTCTGACCTGCACTTTAACTTTGATTGGAAACTGGCAGACATGCTCTTCAGGACAATGAGATGGATTTTTAAGAATTATTTGATGGGATGTGGGCATCACCTGCCCAGCATTTGCTGTCCATCCCTAATTGCCCTTGAACTGAGTAACTTGTCAGCCCATTTTGGGGTAGTGTTTGTGCAGTGTGTCCAGGGAGCTTTTCTAACACAGTATGTAGATTGTCCGACCAGAGGGGAGGCCATATTGGATTTAGTACTTGGTAATGAACCAGGGCAGGTGATAGATTTGTTAGTGGGGGAGCAATTTGGAGGTAGTGACCACAATTCTGTGACTTTTACTTTAGTTATGGAGAGGGATAGGTGCGTGCAACAGGGCAAGGTTTACAATTGGGGGAAGGGTAAATACAATGCTGTCAGACAAGAATTGAAGTGCAGAAGTTGGGAACATAGGCTGTCAGGGAAGGACACAAGTGAAATGTGGAACTTGTTCAAGGAACAGGTACTGCGTGTCTTTGATATGTATGTCCCTGTCAGGCAGGGAAGAGATGGTCGAGTGAGGGAACCATGGTTGACGAGAGGTTGAATGTCTTATTAAGAGGAAGAAGGAGACTTATGTAAGGCTGAAGAAACAAGGTTCAGACAAGGCGCTGGAGGGATACAAGATAGCCAGGAGGGAACTGAAGAAAGGGATTAGGAGAGCTAAGAGAGGGCATGAAAAATCTTTGGCAGGTAGGATCAAGGAAAACCCCAAGGCCTTTTACACATATGTGAGAAATATGAGAATGACTAGAGCGAGGGTAGGTCCGATCAAGGACAGTAGCGGGAGATTGTGTATTGAGTCTGAAGAGATAGGAGAGGTCTTGAACAAGTATTTTTCTTCAGTATTTGCAAACGAGAGGGGCCATATTGTTGGAGAGGACAGTGTGAAACAGACTGATAAGCTCGAGGAGATACTTGTCAGGAAGGAAGATGTGTTGCGCGTTTTGAAAAACTTGAGGATAGACAAGTCCCCCGGGCCTGACGGGATATATCCAAGGATTCTATGGGAAGCAAGAAATGAAATTGCAGAGCCGTTGGCAATGATCTTTTCGTCCTTGCTGTCAACAGGGGTGGTACCAGAGGATTGGAGAGTGGCGAATGTCGTGCCCCTGTTCAAAAAAGGGAATAGGGGTAACCCTGGGAATTACAGGCCAGTTAGTCTTACTTCGGTGGTAGGCAAAGTAATGGAAAGGGTACTGAGGGATAGGATTTCTGAGCATCTGGAAAGACACTGCTTGATTAGGGATAGTCAGCACGGATTTGTGAGGGGTAGGTCTTGCCTTACAAGTCTTATTGACTTCTTTGAGGAGGTGACCAAGCATGTGGATGAAGGTGAAGCAGTGGATGTAGTGTACATGGATTTTAGTAAGGCATTTGATAAGGTTTCCCATTGTAGGCTTGTGCAGAAAGTAAGGAGGCATGGGATAATGGGAAATTTGGCCAGTTGGATAACAAACTGGCTAACCGATAGAAGACAGAGAGTGGTGGTGGATGGCAAATATTCAGCCTGGAGCCCAGTTATCAGTGGCGTACCGCAGGGATCAGTTCTGGGTCCTCTGCTGTTTGTGATTTTCATTAATGACATGGATGAGGGAGTTGAAGGGTGGGTCGGTAAATTTGCAGATGATACAAAGATTGGTGGAGTTGTGGATAATGAGGAGGGCTGTTGTCGGCTTCAAAGAGACATAGATAGGATGCAGAGCTGGGCTGAGAAGTGGCAGATGGAGTTTAACCCTGACAAGTGTGAGGTTGTCCATTTTGGAAGGACAAATATGAATGCGGAATACAGGGTTAACGGTAGGGTTCTTGGCAATGTGGAGGAGCAGAGAGACCTTGGGGTCTATGTTCATAGATCTTTGAAAGTTGCCACTCACGTGGATAGAGCTGTGAAGAAGGCCTATGGTGTGCTAGCGTTCATTAGCAGAGGGATTGAATTTAAGAGCCGTGAGGTGATGATGCAGCTGTACAAAACCTTGGTCAGGCCACATTTGGAGTACTGTGTGCAGTTCTGGTCGCCTCATTTTAGGAAGGATGTGGAAGCTTTGGAAAAGGTGCAAAGGAGATTTACCAGGATGTTGCCTGGAATGGAGAGTAGGTCATATGAGGAAAGGTTGAGGGTGCTAGGCCTTTTCTCATTAGAACGGAGAAGGATGAGGGGGCGACTTGATAGAGGTTTATAAGATGATCAGGGGAATAGATAAAGTAGACAGTCAGAGACTTTTTCCCCGGGTGGAACACACCATTACAAGGGGACATAAATTTAAGATAAATGGTGGAAGATATAGAGGGGATGTCAGAGGTAGGTTCTTTACCCACAGAGTAGTGGGGGCATGGAATGCACTGCCTGTGGAAGTAGTTGAGTCGGAAACGTTAGGGACCTTCAAGCGGCTGTTGGATAGGTACATGGATTAGGGTAGAATAATGGAGTGTAGATTAACTTCGTCTTAAGGGCAGCACGGTAGCATTGTGGATAGCACAATTGCTTCACAGCTCCAGGGTCCCAAGTTCGATTTCGACTTGGGTCACTGTCTGTGTGGAGTCTGCACATCCTCCCCGTGTGTGCGTGGGTTTCCTCCGGGTACTCCGGTTTCCTCCCACAGTCCAAAGATGTGCAGGTTGGGTGGATTGGCCATGACAAATTGTCCAAAATTCTATGATTAACCTAGGACAAAAGTTTGGCACAACATCGTGGGCCGAAGCGCCTGTTCTGTGCTGTATTTCTCTATCTCTATCTATCATTTCAGAGGGAATTATTGTTGTGGGTCTGGAGTCGCATGTTGGCCGGACAAGATGGGAATGTCCAATTTCCTTCCCTAAAGGCCATTCAGTAGTGAATCAGATTGCTTTTTACAACAATTGGTAGTTTTGTGGTAACAATTACAGAGACCAGCTTTCTATTCCAGATTATTAATTGAATTAAAATTCCGCCACTTGTCCTGGTGGGTTTTCAACCTTTTCCTTAGTGTGATATTACCACTGCCACGGTGTTACCTGGATGTATCTAGGAATAAGGGATTTTAATTACGTAAATAGTTGGAATATCTGAGGAAAGGAGATTTGAAAAGGGTTGTTCTTTTTTTGTAGAAAAAAGTCTTGCATTTATATAGCACCTTCACAGCATGTCCCAAAGTCCTTTTCCAGCAGGTGAAGTACTTTATGAAGTGTAGTCACTGTTGTAACCAGGGAATTCCTACAATGCAGAAGGCGGCCATTCGGCCTATCATGCCTGTACTGACGCCTTGAAAGAGCAACATACGTAGTCCCTGCCCGCCATATCTCTGTGACCTTGTTAGGTGAATTTGTCATTCTGAATTCTCCCTCCGTGTACCTGAACAGGCATCGTAGTGTGGTGACTAGGGGATTTTCACAGTAACTTCATTGCAATGTGAATGTAAGCCTACTTGTGACACTAATAAAGATTATTATCATTATTATTAACCCCACCTCAATAAAAGCCAATTTATCATGGCTGATTCGCCTAACCTGCACATTTTTGGACTGTGGGAGGAAACCGGAGCATCCATAGGATACCCACTCGGACACGGGGAGAACGTGCTTACTCCACGCACACAGTCACCCGAGGCTGGAATTGAACCCGGTTCCCTGGAGTTGTGAGGCAGCAGTGCTAACTACCTCTGTACCTCTGTACCGTAATGTATCAACCCTTTCCTTGGATTGCCTGAGGAAGGAGCAGTGCTCTGAAAGCTAGTGTTTGAAACAAACCTGTTGGACTTTAACCTGGTGTTGTAAGACTTCTTGATGTGCTCACCCCAGTCCAACTCCGGCATCTCCACATCATGTTCGTCATTCTGACCAAGGCTTTTGGCTCAATCAATCGGGAAGTACTATGGAAGACCCTGTCAAAGGCTAACTATCCAGAGAAATTCATCAACATCCTCCGACTCCTCCACACCAAGATATCGACGACCGTCTCCACTGATTGAAATAAGACAGAAAGCTTTTGAGGTCAAGCAGGAATGTCATCACACCCGCCCGTTTCTCCATCTTCATCTCCACCATCCTTCACCTTGTCGAGAGCAAGCTTCCCAGTGGAGTGGACATTGTCTACAGGATGGACAGAAAACATTTCAAATTCAACAGGTTGAAATCCAAGAAGAAATGTGACACTGACATTTCTCGTGGAGCTTCAGTATGTGGATAACATTGCCATCTCCACTCTCTCGGACAAGAATCTCCAAGCCATGCTCGACAACTTCCGCGGAAGCATACCGAAGAATCGGTCTCCACCTCAAGAAGACTCAAATTTCTTTATCAACCCGCCCCAGGGCCTAGTCCGGTATCTTCCCTCCATCAACGGCGAAACCTTACCAACAGTGGAATATTTCCCCTACCTGGGGAGCCACCTTCTCTTAGGCTGACATTGATGCAGCGATCCAATATTGTATTCAATCCATGAGCGCCTACTTCGGATGCCTACGTTCGAGAGGCTTTGATGACCGGGACATCTGTGCTGACACCAAGACTGTTGTGTACAAGGTGGTTGTCCTCCCAACGCTTCTATACAGCTCAGAAACTTGGGCTACGTACAGACGCCACCTCAAGGCCCCGGAGAGGTACCATCGGCTCTGTCTGAGACGGATTCTCCGCATCAGCTGGGAGAACAGGCGCACTAACATCAGTGTCCTTGAAGGAGCCAAGAGCACCAGCATCGAGGCCATGATGAGCCGAAACTAACTACACTTGGCCAAGTATGTGATTAGGATATCAGAGTCCCGACTTCCAAAGCAAATCATCTTTGCCCAGCTTAAGGAAGGCTTCCAAACAAAGGAAGTGCTTAAAAGACACCCTGACAGCTTACTTGGAAAAATGCAACATAGCGACACCTGGGAGACCCTTGCTCAGAGGTGACTTAATTGGAGGAATCTGTTGATTGAAGGGACACGACGACCAATGGCAAGAGGAGGCTCTGAGAAAGGAATACCAGCGATTTGAGTCCAAGGGCCGATGCCAACTCCCGTGTGTGCGGTCGAAGATGTGGCTTCAGGAACCCGCAAGAACCCATGACCAGTAACAGAGTTACTGAGGTGGACAATCATACTCCTTACTGAGTGATCGCCGAAGAAGAATGTAGCAAACATGGCCGGCAATTTGCAACGACAATCTTCCATAAACAACCATATAATACTGACCAATTAACCTGTTTTTGTTGATAATTGAGGGATAAATATTGGCCAAAATATCAGGAATAACTCCCCTACTGTTCTTCAGAATAATACCATGGATTAATTTGCATTCAGGTGAGGGCAGGGGTCTCAGTGTAACCTCTCATCTGACAGGTGGCACCTCTGACAGTGCAGTGCTCCCTCATTCCTGCACAGGAGTGTCAGCATTGGCTTTTGTGCTCAAAGCCTGGAGTGGAATTTGAACTGGGAGCTTTGAATCAGAGGTGAAAGTGCTACCAACTGAACCATAACTGACACTTAAAGCAGTATTATTTCAAAATGGAACGGGAGACACTTTCCACTGACTAGTAGGTTAGTGTCAGGTGAGAGATTTCGAATGTTGGCAAAAGATCGGAAGGAAATGTAACATTTCTTTACTCCGAGTGGTGACGATCCAACATGCACTGCCTAAAAAGGTGATCCGATTCCTTCTGATCTTTCAAAAGGGAATTAAGGGATCAATCTGATTAATTTGCAGGATTGGGGAATGGAAAAATGGCTTTTTAAAGTTGTATTGATTGAGTGTTGAGCACCGCTGTCAAAAGCAGCATTTATTATTGCCTTTGATGAGGTTGTGATGAGCCACTTAACTGCTGCCTGTCATGTAGGTACATCCAGAGTGCTGTCAGAAACTGAATTACCTGTGGGACTAATTTGGGCAACTTCAAAAAGCTGGCACGGATGTGTTGGACTGAATGGCCGCTCTCTGTGCTGTAAGATTCTGTGGCTCTGCACCCTGAGAAGGCTTAGTTAATTAGTTAAGTTAACTAGCTGAAATAGAGTACAATTTTATGATTGACTTGTAGTAAAGCCCAGATGAACATAAGAACATAAGAACTAGGAGCAGGAGTAGGCCATCTGGCCCCTCGAGCCTGCTCCACCATTCAATGAGATCATGGCTGATCTTTTGTGGACTCAGCTCCACTTTCCAGCCCGAACACCATAACCCTTAATCCCTTTATTCTTCAAAAAAGTATCTATCTTTACCTTAAAAACATTTCATGAAGGAGCCTCAACTGCTTCACTGGGCAAGGAATTCCATAGATTCACAACCCTTTGGGTGAAGAAGTTCCTCCTAAACTCAGTCCTAAATCTACTTCCCCTTATTTTGAGGCTATGTCCCCTAGTTCTGCTTTCACCCGCCAGTGGAAACAACCTGCCCGCATCTATCCTATCTATTCCCTTCATAATTTTAAATGTTCCTATAAGATCCCCCCTCATCCTTCTAAATTCCAACGAGTACAGTCCCAGTCTACTCAACCTCTCCTCATAATCCAACCCCTTCAGCTCTGGGATTAACCTAGTGAATCTCCTGCACACCCTCCAGTGCCAGTACGTCCTTTCTCAAGTAAGGAGACCAAAACTGAACACAATACTCCAGGTGTGGCCTCACTAACACTTTATACAATTGCAACATAACCTCCCTAGTCTTAAACTCCATCCCTCTAGCAATGAAGGACAAAATTCCATTTGCCTTCTTAATCACCTGTTGCACCTGTAAACCAACTTTCTGTGACTCATGCACTGGCACACCCAGGTGTCTCTGCACAGCGGCATGCTTTAATATTTTATTGTTTAAATAATAATCACGTTTGCTGTTATTCCTACCAAAATGGATAACCTCACATTTGTTAACATTGTATTCCATCTGTCAGACCCTAGCCCATTCACTTAACCTATCCAAATCCCTCTGCAGACTTCCAGTATCCTCTGCACTTTTCACTTTACCACTCATCTTAGTGTCATCTGCAAACTTGGACACATTGCCCTTGGTCCCCAACTCCAAGTCATCTATGTAAATTGTGAACAATTGTGGGCCCAACACGGATCCCTGAGGGACACCACTAGCTACTGATTGCCAACCAGAGAAACACCCATTAATCCTAACTCTTTGCTTTCTATTAATTAACCAATCCTCTATCCATGCTACTACTTTACCCTTAATGCCATGCATCTTTATCTTATGCAGCAACCTTTTGTGTGGCACCTTGTCAAAGGCTTTCTGGAAATCCAGATATACCACATCCATTGGCTCCCCATTATCTACTGCACTGGTAATGTCCTCAAAAAATTCCACTAAATTAGTTAGGCACGACCTGCCCTTTATGAACCCATGCTGCGTCTGCCCAATGGGACAATTTCTATCCAGATGCCTCGCTATTTCTTCCTTGATGATAGATTCCAGCATCTTCCCTACTACCGAAGTTAAGCTCACTGGCCTATAATTCCCTGCTTTCTGCCTACCTCCTTTTTTAAACAGTGGTGTCACGTTTGCTAATTTCCAATCCACTGGGACCACCCCAGAGTCTAGTGAATTTCGGTAAATTATCACTAGTGCATCTGCAGCTTTCCTAGCCATTTCTTTTAGCACTCTGGGATGCATTCCATCAGGGCCAGGAGACTTGTCTACCTTTAGCTCCATTAGCTTGCCCATCACTACCTCCTTAGTGATAACAATCCCCTCAAGGTCCTCACCTGTCATAGCCTCATTTCTATCAGTCGCTGGCATGAAGGATCAAGACTGATTGCGCAGAGCAACAGGAAGTTCAAAAGAAGATGGTCGGTCATGCAGTGTGGCCGTGCTTTTGGAAAACTGAAGGATGAAGTGTACTAGTTTTACGGTGTAAGAGTTGAAATGTTTTAGGGATGCAGGGAGCAAAGTGCTTATCAGACGGTGCATTTGGAGCAAAAAGGAATGTGCGATGGCGATGTTTAAACTTCCTTTCTGTATTCAGAATCAGCGGATGAGAGCGTGCTGGCTGCCAGCCAGCTGAGAAGTCGGCTCCCACAATCCATGAAGATCATGCATGAAATCATGTACAAAGTGGAAGTGCTGTACGTGTTGTGTGTACTACTAATGGGAAGGCAACGGAACCAGGTGGGTAGAGACAGACTCGGGTGGCTGTTTTCTAATTTTGGGATTTTCCCTTTTTACTGCACAAATACCAGCCAAGGCCATTTCATCTGGTCAGAGTCGAACCATCTCTGACGCTGTTATTTCCATCACTGAATTCCCTCTACCAACATCCTGGTGGTTACCACTGACCAGAGATTTAACTGGAGCAGCCACATAAGTAGCGTCAGAGGCTGGGAATTCTGTGGAGAGCAGCTCCAGACTCTCCATAGCGTGACTTGGAACAATCTGGCTGTTCCTTCGCTGTCACTGGGTCCACATCCTGAAACTCCCTCCTTCATGGCGTTGTGGATGTTCTTCAAGTACTGTCTGTTGTTTCACAAGATATAGAATTGTATCGGTTGGCAAACCTGCTTTTCCTGACTGGGAACAGAAGCTTGAAACTGGGCGGGAGAGAGGGAGGGATCCGGCACGAGTGGGAGGGAAGGATCCGGCGAGAGCGGGAGGGAGGGAGGGATCCTGCGATAGTGGGAGGGATCCTGGGAGGGAGGGATCCTGCGAGAGTGGGAGGGAGGGATCCTGCGAGAGTGGGAGGGAGGGATCCCGCGAGAGTGGGAGGGAGGGATCCCGCGAGAGTGGAAGGGACTACAAGAACAAAGAAAATTACAGCACAGGAACAGGCCCTCTGGCCCTCCCAGCCTACGCAGGTCCAGATCCTTTATCTAAACCTGTCGCCTATTTTCCAAGGATCTACTTCCCTCTGTTCCCCACCCATTCATATATCTCTAGATGCACCTTAAATGATGCTATCGTGCCCGCCTCTACCACCTCTGCTGGCAAAGCTTTCCAGGCACCCACCACCCTCTGCGTAAAAAAACTCTCCACGCACATCTCCGTTAAACTTTCCCCCTCTCACCTTGAAATCGTGACCCCTTGTAATTGACACGCCCACTCTTGGGAAAAGCTTGTTGCTATCCACCCTGTCCATACCCCTCATAATTTTGTAGACCTCAATCAGGTCCCCCCCCGCCCCCCTCAACCTCCGTCTTTCCAACAAAAACAATCCTAATCTACTCCACCTTTCTTCATAGCTAGCACCCTCCATACCAGGCAACATCCTGGTGAACCTCCTCTGCAACCTCTCTAAACCATCCACATCCTTCTGGTAATGTGGCGACCAGAACTGCACGCAGTATTCCAAACGTGGCTTAACCAAAGTCCTATATAACTGTAACATGACCTGCCTACTCTTATACTCAATACCCCTTCCGATGAAGGAAAACATGCTGTATGCCTTCTTGACCACTCTATCGACCTGCGTTGCCACCTTCAGGGTACAATGGACCTGAACTCCCAGATCTCTGTACATCAATTTTCTCCAGGACTCTTCCATTGACCGTATAGTCCGCTTTTAAATTGCATCACCTCTCATTTGCCTGGATTGAACTCCATCTGCCATTTCTCTGCCCAACTCTCCAATCTATCTATATTTTGCTGTATTCTCTGACAGTCCTCTTCGCTATCTGCAACTCCACCAATCTTCGTATCATCTGCAAACTTGCTAATCAGACCACTTATACCTTTGTCCAGATCATTTATGTATATCACAAACAACAGTGGTCTGAGCACGGATCCCTGTGGAACACCACTAGTCACCTTTCTCCATTTTGAGACACTCCCTTCCACCACTACTCTCTGTCTCCTGTTGCCCAGCCAGTTCTTTATCCATCTAGCTAGTACACCCTGAACCCAATGCGACTTCACTTTTTCCATCAACCTGCCATGGGAAACTTTATCAAACGCCTTACTGAAGTCCATATCTATGACATCTACAGCCCTTCCCTCATCAATTAACTTTGTCACTTCCTCAAAGAATTCTATTAGAACATAGAACGATACAGCGCAGTACAGGCCCTTCGGCCCTCGATGTTGCACCGACATGGAAAAAAAACTAAAGGCCATCTAACCTACACTATGCCCTTATCATCCATATGCTTATCCAATAAATTTTTAAATGCCCTCAATGTTGGCGAGTTCACTACTGTTGCAGGTAGGGCATTCCACGGCCTCACCACTCTTTGCGTAAAAAACCCACCTCTGACCTCTGTCCTATATCTATTACCCCTCAATTTAAGGCGATGTCCCCTCGTGCTAGCCACCTCCATCCGCGGGAGAAGGCTCTCGCTGTCCACCCTATCTAACCCTCTGATCATTTTGTATGCCTCTATTAAGTCACCTCTTAACCTTCTTCTCTCTAACGAAAACAACCTCAAGTCCATCAGCCTTTCCTCATAAGATTTTCCCTCCATACCAGGCAACATCCTGGTAAATCTCCTCTGCACCCGTTCCAAAGCTTCCACGTCCTTCCTATAATGAGGCGACCAGAACTGTACGCAATACTCCAAATGCGGCCGTACTAGAGTTTTGTACAACTGCAACATGACCTCATGGCTCCGGAACTCAATCCCTCTACCAATAAAGGCCAACACACCATAGGCCTTCTTCACAACCCTATCAACCTGGGTGGCAACTTTCAGGGATCTATGTACATGGACACCGAGATCCCTCTGCTCATCCACACTACCAAGAATTTTACCATTAGCCAAATATGCCGCATTCCTGTTATTCTTTCCAAAGTGAATCACCTCACACTTCTCCACATTAAACTCCATTTGCCACCTCTCAGCCCAGCTCTGCAGCTTATCTATGTCCCTCTGTAACCTGCAACATCCTTCCGCACTGTCTACAACTCCACCGACTTTAGTGTTGTCTGCAAATTTACTCACCCATCCTTCTGCGCCCTCCTATTAGGTTTGTAAGACATAACCTTCCCTGCACAAAACCATGCTGCCTATCACTGATAAGTCTATTTTCTTCCAGATGTGAATAGATCCTATCCCTCAGTATCTTCTCCAACAGTTTGCCTACCACTGACGTCAAGCTCTCAGGCCTATAATTCCCTGGATTATCCCTGCTACCCTTCTTAAACAAAGGGACAACATCATCAATTCTCCAGTCCTCCGGGACCTCACCCGTGCTCAAGGATGCTGCAAAGATATCTGTTAAGGCCCCAGCTATTTCATCACTCGCTTCCCTCAGTAACCTGGGATAGATCCCATCCGGACCTGGGGACTTGTCCACCTTAATGCCTTTTAGAATACCCAAAACGTCCCCCTTCCTTATGCCGACTTGACCTAGAGTATTTAAACATCCATCCCTAGCCTCAACATCCGTCATGTCCCTCTCCTTGGTGAATACTGATGTAAAGTACTCATTAAGAATCTCACCCATTCCCTCTGACTCCACGCATAAATTCCCTCTTTTGTCTTTGAGTGTGCCAATCCTTTCTCTAGTTACCCTCTTGCTCCTTATATAAGAATAAAATGCTTTGGGATTTTCCTTAAACCTTTTAGCCAAAGATATTTCATGACCCCTTTTAGCCCTCTTTATTGCGCGTTTGAGATTTGTCCTACTTTCCCGATATTCCTGCAAAGCTTCATCAGTTTTAAGTCGCCTTATGTATGCTTCCTTTTTCATCTTAGCTAGTCTCACAATTCCACCCGTCATCCATGGTTCCATAATTTTTCAATTTCTATCCCTCATTTTCACAGAGCGGAGGGGGAGCGGAGGGGCGGGCGAGGGGGAGCGGAGGGGCGGGCGAGGGGGAGCGGAGGGGCGGGCGAGGGGGAGCGGAGGGGCGGGCGAGGGGGAGCGGAGGGGCGGGCGAGGGGGAGCGGAGGGGCGGGCGAGGGGGAGCGGAGGGGCGGGCGAGGGGGAGCGGAGGGGCGGGCGAGGGGGAGCGGAGGGGCGGGCGAGGGGGAGCGGAGGGGTGGGCGAGGGGGAGCGGAGGGGGGCGAGGGGGGAAGGGGAGGGGGGGGCGAGGGGGGAAGGGGAGGGGGGGCGAGGGGGGAAGGGGAGGGGGGGCGAGGGGGGAAGGGGAGGGGGGGCGAGGTGGGGAAGGGGAGGGGGGCGGGGAGAGGGAGAGGGAGGGCGAGGGGGAGCGGAGAGGGGGGGGCGAGAGGGAGGGGGGGGCGAGAGGGAGGGGGAGCCGAGGGGGAGCGGGGAGGGGGGGGGCGGGAGGGGGGGGCGAGGGGGGCGAGGGGGAGCGGAGAGGGGGGCGAGGGGGAGCGGAGAGGGGGGGCGAGGGGGAGCGGAGAGGGGGGGGCGAGGGGGGAGGGAGAGCGGAGGGGCGAGTGAACAGCCCTTCGTCTAGTGTGGCAGAGGGCAGCCATGCTAAATGATATCCCTGCTGGTTCTTTCAGGTTCACAAGATGTTGGCAGAATTTCGACTTATCCCTGGACTCAATAATCTGTTCGACAAACTGATATGGAGGAAACATTCTACTAACCACGTGTTGCATGGACAGAACCAAATCTGTGACTGCAGTCCGGTGAGTATGAAACTTCTGACAAAAGTGGCTGATTGTCTTCCAGGGCTGATGGGACTTGTACTGGAAGGCAGGTTGCACCTAAACTGGAGGGGCACCAATATCCTGGCCGCAAAGTTTGCTAGTCACACGGGAGGATTTAAACTAGTGTGGCAGGGTGGTGGAAACCGGAGCAATAGGTCAGAAGGTGAATTTACTGAGGAGGAATTAGAGAATGGGGCCACTATGGCTCTGAGGAAGAGCAGGCAGGGAGTTGTTGCTGAACACAGCAGGACTGGTGGTCTGAAGGACATTCGTTTCAACGCGAGAAATATAACCAGTAAGGCAGATGAGCTTAGTGTTTGGATTAGTGCTTGGAACTATGATGTTGCCATTCCAGCGGATTGAGGGAGGGACTGGATTGGCAGCTAATCAATGTTGCAGGATTTAGATGTCTCAGGCCGGATAGAGGGGGGGGGGGGGGGAGTTGCACTAGTTAAGGAGCATTTCACAGCTGCGTGAGGACACCTCGGAGGGCTCATGCAGTGAGGCCATATGGGTACAGCTCAGGAATAGGGAGGGTGTGGTCACAATGTTAGGGGTTTACTACAGGCTTCTCAGCAGCCAGCAGGTGAGAGGAGCAGATGTGTAGGCTAATTGCCTTCTGGAAGTCTAACTGCACCACATCCACAGGTTCCCCTTTATCCTCATTACAATGACTATTCCCCTTTCACAAAAGTATGTTGACTCTTCCTGATTGAATTAAGGTTTAACTGCCCTGTTATTACCTCCTTCATGGATTTCAGCATTTGATTCGAGCATTTTTCCGATAACAGGTGTTAAGCTAAACTGGCCTTTAGCTTCCTGCTTGAAATGAAATGAAAATTGCTTATTGTCACAAGTAGGCTTCAAATGAAGTTACTGTGAAAAGCCCTAGTCGCCACATTCTGGCACCTGTTCGGGGAGGCTGGTACGGGAATTGAACCGTGCTGCGGGCCTGCCTGGGTCTGATTTAAAAGCCAGCGATTTAGCCCTGTGCTAAACCAGCCTTGTTTCCCTCCTTTCATTGCTACATCCAGGATGATGTTAGCCGTCCTGCTCCTATCTTCTATGTATCTATCTATAACATTGGAAGGAGATATTGACAGACTAGGTGAATGGGATAATTGTGGCAGATGGAATTGAATGTGAAGAAGTGTGAGGTTATCCATTTTGGACCAATAAAGAATGGAGCAGAGTACTTTCTAACTGGAAAGAGGTTAGGTAGGTTAGGTTAGGTTATCAAACTATTCGGAAGGACTATCAAACTATTCGGAAGGACAGAGTGGATGGTAAGGGAGGTGGTGTTGCTCTGTTATTTAAGGATGACATCCGGGCAATAGTAAGGGATGACATCGGTGCTATGGAGGATAAGGTTGAATCCATTGGCTGGAAATCAGGAATAGTAAGGCGAAAAAGTCACTGATAGGAGTAGTCTATCGGCCACCAAATAGTAACGAGATGGTGGGGCAGGCAATAAACAAAGAAATAACTGATGCATGTAGAAATGGTACAGCAGTTATCATGGGGGATTTTAATCTACATGTCGATTGGTTTAACCAGGTCGGTCAAGGCAACCGTGAGGAGGAGTTTATAGAATGTATCCGCGATAGTTTCCTAGAACAGTATGTAATGGAACCTACGAGGGAACAAGCGGTCCTAGATCTTGTCCTGTGTAATGAGACAGGATTGATTCATGATCTCATAGTTAGGGATCCTCTCGGAAGGAGCGATCACAATATGGTGGAATTTAAAATACAGATGGAGGGTGAGAAAGTAAAATCAAATACTAGTGTTTTGTGTTTAAACAAAGGAGATTACAAGGGGATGAGAGAAGAACTAGCTAAGGTAGACTGGGAGCTAAGACTTTATGGTGGAACAGTTGAGGAACAGTGGAGAACCTTCCAAGCGATTTTTCACAGTGCTCAGCAAAGGTTTATACCAACAAAAAGGAAGGACGGAAGAAAGAGGGAAAATCGACCGTGGATATCTAAGGAAATAAGGGAGAGTATCAAATTGAAGGAAAAAGCATATAAAGTGGCAAAGATTGCTGGGAGATTAGAGGACTGGGAAATCTTTAGGGGGCAACAGAAAGCTACTAAAAAAGCTATAAAGAAGAGTAAGAAAGAGTATGAGAGTAAACTTGCTCAGAATATAAAAACAGACAGTAAAAGTTTTTACAAATATATAAGACAAAAAAGAGTGGCTAAGGTAAATATCGGTCCTTTAGAGGATGAGAAGGGAGTTTTTAAATGGGAAATGAGGAAATGGCTGAGGAACTGAACAGGTTTTTTGGGTCGGTCTTCACAGTGGAAGACACAAATAACATGCCAGCGACTGATAGAAATGAGGCTATGACAGGTGAGGACCTTGAGAGGATTGTTATCACTAAGGAGGGAGTGATGGGAAAGCTAATGGGGCTAAAGGTAGACAAGTCTCCTGGCCCTGATGGAATGCATCCCAGAGTGCTAAAAGAGATGGCTAGGGAAATTGCAGATGCACTAGTGATAATTTACCGAAATTCACTAGACTCTGGGGTGGTCCCGGTGGATTGGAAATTAGCAAACGTGACGCCACTGTTTAAAAAAGGAGGTAGGCAGAAAGCAGGAAATTATAGGCCAGTGAGTTTAACTTCGGTAATAGGGAAGATGCTGGAATCTATCATCAAGGAAGAAATTGCGAGGCATCTGGATAGAAATTGTCCCATTGGGCAGACGCAGCATGGGTTCGTAAAAGGCAGGTCATGCCTAACTAATTTAGTGGAATTTTTTGAGGACATTACCAGTGCAGTAGATAACGGGGAGCCGATGGATGTGGTATATCTAGATTTCCAGAAAGCCTTTTACAAGGTGCCACACAAAAGGTTGCTGCATAAGATAAAGATGCATGGCATTAAGGGTAAAGTAGTAGCATGGATAGAGGATTGGTTAATTAATAGAAAGCAAAGAGTTGGGATAAATGGGTGTTTCTCTGGTTGGCAGTCAGTGGCTAGTGGTGTCCCTCAGGGATCCGTGTTGGGCCCACAATTGTTCACAATTTACATTGATGATTTGGAGTTGGGGACCAAGGGCAATGTGTCCAAGTTTGCAGATGACACTAAGATGAGTGGTAAAGCGAAAAGTGCAGAGGATACTGGAAGTCTGCAGAGGGATTTGGATAGGTTAAGTGAATGGGCTCGGGTCTGGCAGATGGAATACAATGTTGACAAATGTGAGGTTATCCATTTTGGTAGGAATAACAGCAAACGGGATTATTATTTAAACGATAAAATATTAAAGCATGCCGCTGTTCAGAGAGACTTGGGTGTGCTAGTGCATGAGTCACAGAAGGTTGGTTTACAAGTGCAACAGGTGATTAAGAAGGCAAATGGAATTTTGTCCTTCATTGCTAGAGGGATGGAGTTTAAGACTAGGGAGGTTATGTTGCAATTGTATAAGGTGTTTGTGCGGCCACACCTGGAGTATTGTGTTCAGTTTTGGTCTCCTTACTTGAGAAAGGACGTACTGGCGCTGGAGGGTGTGCAGAGGAGATTCACTAGGTTAATCCCAGAGCTGAAGGGGTTGGATTATGAGGAGAGGTTGAGTAGACTGGGACTGTACTCGTTGGAATTTAGAAGGATGAGGGGGGATCTTATAGAAACATTTAAAATTATGAAGGGAATAGATAGGATAGATGCGGGCAGGTTGTTTCCACTGGCGGGTGACAGCAGAACTAGGGGGCATAGCCTCAAAATAAGGGGAAGTAGATTTAGAACTGAGTTTAGGAGGAACTTCTTCACCCAAAGGGTTGTGAATCTATAGAATTCCTTGCCCAGTGAAGCAGTTGAGGCTCCTTCATTACATGTTTTTTAGGTAAAGATAGATAGTTTTTTGAAGAATAAAGGGATTAAGGGTTATGGTGTTCGGGCCGAAAAGTGGAGCTGAGTCCACAAAAGATCAGCCATGATCTAATTGAATGGCGGAACAGGCTCGAGGGGCCAGATGGCCTACTCCTGCTCCTAGTTCTTATGTTCTTATGTACAGTGGATGTCCAAACAGACTTGGGGGTTCAGGTGCAGAGATCCTTAAAATGCCACAATCAAGTGCAGAATATCATCAAAAAAGTGAATGGAATACTGGCCTTTATATCCAGAGGATTGGAGTATAAAGACACTGGGGTTATGCTGCAGCTTTACAAAACCCTGGTTAGACCCCACTTGGAGTCACTGGGAGCAGTTCTGGGCACCACACCGTAGGAAGAATATTTAGACCTTCGAGTGAGGGCAATTTAGGTTTACAAAAATAATACCTGGATTGCAGGTGTTGAGTTAAGAGGAGAGATTAGTCAGATTAGACCTGTTAAGGGGTGATCTGATCAAAGTATTCAGGATATTAACAGGGAAAGAAAGGTAGATAAAGATAAACTGTTTCCACTTGTTGGAGATTCTAAAACTAGGGGGACATCGTCTAAAAATTAGGACCAGTCCGTTCAGGGGAGATGTTAGGAAGAATTCTTCACTCAAAGGGTGGTAGAGGTTTGGGACTCTCTCCCACACACAGCAGTTGAAGCTGGAACATTGTTAATTTTAAATCTGAGATAGATTTTTGTTGAGCAAAGATATGAAGCGATGTGGACCAAAGGCAGATACATGGAGTTAGGTCACAGATCAGCCATGATCTCATTGAATGGCGGGACAGGCTCGAGGGGCTGAATGGCCTATCCCTGTCCCTATGTATACTGTGCCTTCACCCCCTGATATAATTTGGAGTGAATTGAATTGTCTGACAATTGATATCCATGACAGTTGGGGCCTCATTGATGCTTTAGAACTGAAAGCTTTCAAGCGATTGAAGATGTTGCTCGTTTAGTATCCAGAAATATTTTTTAAACTGGTGAGGCATTGACATTCCAGTAAGTTGCAAAAATTGTCCCTTGTCACTAGAGTATTTGCTGCTCATGATGTTTGCTGCATTCCAGCATTTTATTAAAGACTTGGACACACTTGATTCAGTAATTGCTACATCCTCTGTGTTCTTTCAACTATTTGTGCTTCAACAACTTTCTGCTTTAAACTTTTGCCATTCTCCCACAGGAGATTTCTCTGAAAATCCAATTCCTGAGGTTACTTCAGAGCTTCAGTGATCACCATGAGTGAGTATTTAGAAAGGATCATTTTCAGTATCACTGTATGTAATGGTGTATATAGTCACTTACATGGGGCCACTTCAGTGTCTGAACTTGTAAAGTACTGTAGGCCGTGGGAGAGAATAAAAAGATTGGCTAGGGACTTCCGGTGATGGGGATGTGCTGAGTAGTCGCACACAAGGTGGCTCTCCTCCTACGAACCCGAAAACAAGCTCTCATCCGAAATAGCCCGCTAATACAAGAAAAAAGATATCCCCTCACCTCAACCAACATCAACGTGAAAGAAGATGCCGAACAACAGCCACTCCAGAGGCCATGTAGAAACAAGAAGTGTAAAAAGCCAGGAGAAGCAAATAGCTGAGCCGGCAGCACAAGGTGACGAAACTCAGGCCTCGCCGGAATGAGAAGTACCGACCCGCTGCACAAGGAGTCCCACCCTCGCCAGGGCGTGGCTGAAGGATGTTTCTCTCAAAGGAACTGAGAGAACACAGAGGAAACTAAAACCGATATCTCAGTCAGGGTGGTGGTCGCGGAAGCTCAGGCCACCAGGCAGGTGGCCCTAGACAAGGTGGAGAGGTGATTGGAAGCCCAGGACAGCACCAGAAAGGAGCTGGAGAAGGCCACAACAGATCAGGGTGATCGGATCAAATGTGTCCTGGAGAAACATAAACAGCAGCAGGGACAGCGATGAAAACATCATCCAAAGAGACTTTATTTATTTACTAAATCAATTAACCAACTCAAGGAATACTTTGTGTGGGTGTGCACTGCCTCGATCTAAGGACAGGAGGTGAAATAGAGGAAGGAAAGAGCGAGGGAAGCAGAGCGCAGGAAAGGGTGAGGAGAACAACAGGTAGGGAGCACAGAGAGCAGGCGATGGGAGAATACATAACCAACCGGGGAGAGGGGCGGGCCCACACTAGCGTGGAAGCTAGTGCGGGGAAACATGAAGGAAAGAGAGGCTGCAGCGCATCTCCTGCATGGGAGAGAGCACCTGGCAAAGGGGGATAAGCATCAACAACAGGGGGAATGACTAGGGGAAGGAGTAAAGGGAAGGGAACATTGGCAGGATGAAGGGGGAAGAGAAAGTACCATGGGGAACATTGGAACAATGATAGCGAGGGCATCAGGCAGGCCACATGTGACGAATTGGAACACAGGCACTCCAAGCAATCACTTTGGACGACCCCCCCCAACAAAAGGGAAACCAGGTTATCACCAGGTTAGTATCCCGCAGGAGGGGGGTCAAAGCCCCCCCCCCATCATGATAGTCACCTGGAACGTGTGGGGACTCCATGGCCCAGTGAAGAAATCCAGAATCTTCGCCCACCTGAAAAGTTAATGAAGCCGACAGTGATTCTCCAACAGACGCACCTGAGGGAGAGGGACCGACTGCAGGTAAGGAAGGGCTGGGAGGGACAGATCTACCATTCCTGCTACGGGACGACGGCTAGGGTGAGGAAGGTTGGGGACCCGACAGGAAATGAACATCTACTGGAGAATGTAGGACAAGAAGCTGCAACTAATGTAAATAACAAAAGACAACTGATATGTATATGTATATATATTCTTTTTTTCTTTTTCCTTTCTGTTGTTTTCAATGTATGTTCAGCCTTTGTTTTGTATTTTTAAAAAACCCTTAATAAAAACATTTTAAAAAGAAAAGATTGGCTAGGGTGGCACAGCGGCGCAGTGGTGAGGGCACTGGTTGGATCCCGGCCCCGGATCACTGTCCGTGTGGAGTTTGCACATTCCCCCCTGTGTCTGCGTGGGTCTCACACCCACAACTCAACGATGTGCAGGTTAGGTGGATTGGCCACGCTAAATTGCCCCTCAATTGGGGAAAAAAAAATTGGATACTCCTAAATTTAAAAAAAGATTGGTTGATCCAGCCCCAGTTTGTATTCTTAAATTATCCAAATGTATCACCGGAACCCCATAGCAATTTGCCGCTGTTATAACCTGCCTGAATCCTATTGGCAGGGGACAGTTGGTTATCCCATGACGTACTTTGGGGAGTGACAGCTCCCCCAGTGAAGGCGGTAGGGGCAATCAATCGTAGTTGCAAGTGTATAAATAGAGCTGGCCAGTGTGGTACCGGCTAGAGAAGGAAACAGTGGTAATTACTGCTGCTGTGTGCGTATTGTTGTAAATAAAGTTACTTTTTGTTTGACTCTACCAACTTGTGGCCCTCAAAACTGGCGACGAGGGTTAAAGCTTGAAAGCTGTCTACGCTGCTGAAGCCACCACCTCGGACCTTTGTTGGATACAGGTTGGAAGTTTTTTTTCTGTTGCACCATGCCTTTTTATGGACGTTTGGATGTCTTTGATGCTGCGCTGGAAAGTTGGAACCAGTACACAGAACGGATGCATTACTACCAGGTGAATAACATCACTGAAAACGAATGACAGGTGGTCATTTTGCTCACCGCCTGCGTTGCACATACATTTGAGGTGATGCGCGTTACATACCCAGCTGCACCCGACAGCCCTTGCTGAGTTTTTATCCAGGCTACGCAGGATTGTGGAGTTCTGTGAATCCTGGTTTAGCACAGGGCTAAATCGCTGGCTTTGAAAGCAGACCATGGCAGGCCAGCAGCACGGTTCAATTCCCGTACCAGCCTCCCCGAACAGGCACCGGAATGTGGCGACTAGGGGCTTTTCACTAACTTCCTTTGAAGCCTACTTGTGACAATAAGCGATTTTCATTTCATATGGTGACACTTTGTCAGAGATGTTATGAGACCTTTTGGGTTGCGGCATCAACAATGTGGCCACCCAGTTAGCCGAGCCGACATTGACTTTTCAACAGGCTATTCAGATAGGGAGAGCCCAGAACGGGGAGTGCAGGAGCTGCAAGGAATGCACACCTTGATGCGCACCCCCTTCTGTCCAATAGCGTCTCCCCATCCCCGCTATACCTTGGACGGGGCACCATAAGGACCCAAGCCAGTGGCCATCAGATGTTGCTCCCTTAAGGGAACCTTCTCATGAACCGACGGACGAGGAAATGTCAGTGTCGGACTTCTGGGCGCCGACCCCAGCGTGGACGCTGGTCCTGGCTGCGTCAGAGGGGCTGTCATTCCGCAGGAGCTGGGGCCAGCCCAGGGCCCGTATCTTCCATTTGGATGAATCCAAGGATCCTGCACCTGAGGATGTGGAGACGGAAGCAACTGCAGCTGCATTGTGTGGCAGCTTCTTGAGTGGCCCCCATTAAGGTGACAGTACAGGTCAATGGCCACCCACTTGAGATGGAGTTGGACACTGGCGCAGCGGTCTCCATGGTTGGACAGAAGACGTTCAACTGCATCCAGCAGGGTGTACAGACCCTTGCTGATACACCGGCCAGGTTGGCCTCTTATACGGGGGAACCATTGGACATTGCTGGGACTACGATGGCTCCTGTTGCTTACGGATTCCAACAGGGGCATTTCCCGCTTATCGTGGTGCGACGCCACGGGCCCAGGATGTTGGGTTGGGACTGGTTGCGCCATTTGCGGCTGCAGTAGCAGCACATTTTTCAAACAGGTTATGGAGATTTGACAGAGGTACTAGAATGATACGCAGAAGTATTCCAGCTCGGTTTGGGGAAGATAAATGGGGCCGTAGTCCATATCCCGATTGACCTTGAAGCCGTTCCGCGCTATTTCCAGGCGCGACTGGTGCCTTATCCCTTACTTGAGAAAGTAGAAGCGGAGCTCACTCGTCTGGAGTCCCTGGGTATCGGCCCATCCGTTTTGCTCTCTGTGCAGTGCCGGTCGTACCTATAATGAAGCCAAATAATTTGGTTCGCTTGTGCGGCGACTATAAAATAACGGTGAAGACAGCTTCCCGGCTCGACCGATATCTCATGTCCCGCGTAGAGGATCTTTACGCGAAGCTTGCAGGTGGACTCTCGTTCGCGAAATTGGATGAGTCACACCTACCTACAGTTGGAGCTGGACCCTGCCTCCCATCCATATCTTACTATCAATACGCACAGGGGCCTGTGAGTATACACAGTTGCCCTTTGGAGTGTCCTCTGTCTGTGAAATGTTCCATGCTTCATGGAGAGCATCTTTCAAGGGTTGCCATGTGTTGCTGTTTATTTAGACAACATCTTGATTGCGGGAATTTCAGAGCGAGAACAGGCCTTTCTGTCACAATGGGTCACAGGCCCCGCCCCGACGGACGCTTCGGGTCTTCGTTCTTCTCAGGCCTCATAAATTACTATGGGACGTTTCTCCCCAATGTGCCAACTGGCCCCGTTGCACCTCCTGTTGAAGAGGAATCACGCCTAGGCTTGGGGTCGGCAGCAAGAAACCACTTTTCAGCAGGTAAAGCAACAATTGTCGTCATCCGAGTTATTAACTCGCTATGATCCTGCAAAGCCTTTGCTCATCATCGTCTGATGCCTCCCCATATGGTACTGGGGCCATCCTGTCACACACGGTGGAGTACGGAGCTGAACGGCCGATAGCTTTCGCCTCCCGGACATTGACTGCAATGGAAAAGAAGAACGAGTAGATTGAGAAGGAGGGCCTGGCAGTGGTCTTTGCGGTGAAACGCTTCCACCACTGTGTTTATGGCCACCACTTCACTCGTCACCGATCATAAGTCTCTGCTTGGACTTTACAGAGTGGATAAGCCAATTCCGCCCATTGCTTCCGCCCGGACCCAGCGCTCGGCTTTGTTGCTCGCTGCCTACAGGTATTCTTTAGAGCATAAACCAGGGACCCAGATGGAGAATGCGAATGCACTGAGCCGGTTGCCTTTGTCGACCGGCCCCTTGTTGACCCCCACAACAGGCGAGGTGGTTGCAACCCTGAATTTTATGGACGTATTGCCTGTCACGGCATCGCGGATGCGTGAGTGGACCCAGACAGATCCGGGCCTATCCAAGGTTTGGTACGTAGTCCTGTATGGCGGGCAGCATAGACAGCTCCCAGGCGAGTTGCGGGCATTTTCCTCCAAGCTGTCAGAATTCAGTGTTGAAGATGGTATCCTCTTGTCGTCTGTCCAGATAAAGGGCAGGAGCTGATCATAAAGGTGATCCGGGCGTGACCAAAATGAAAATGTTGGCCCGGAGTTATGTGGTGGCCAGACCTCGATGCCGACATTGAGAAGGTGGCCCAAAACTGCTCCGTTTGCCAAGAGCATCAGAAGATTCCACCGGCTGCCCCCCTACATCACTGGGAATGGCCAGACGGCTTTCGCCGGCCCTTTGAGGATCCATGTTCCTTTTATTGATCGATACCCAATCGAAGTGACTCGAAGTGCATAGGATGGCAGGAGCAACATCCTGCACAACCATGGAGGAATGGCAGGGGCCTGGCCTGTCTCGGCATCGGCCGATCTGGCAATTTTTGCTCGGAGACCTGATGTTTGTTCGGAATTTTCCTCGTGGTGTCCAGTGTGCCCCCGGCGTTATCCTTCAAATGCATCCAATCTCTTACCAGGTGCTAACCCAGGGCTGTGTTTAGACCACATTCTGTCCAGAAGGCCGCCTCTTACACAGATTCCCCATCTCCAGAAATATCATCTTCACTCGCAGCAGCTACCGGATTCAGATACAGTGGATGCTCATCCTCTATCTCCCTTTGGCACTGCACTCGCGTCTGCTCAGGTCGCTACAGAATCCCACGGATACACTGACTCTGAGATGGCGGAGGTTCTCGACTCGACTCCAAGATGGACACGCAGGACACCTCTGAAGGGAAGCACTTGGTTCAACGGCCCGCGGACTTGCAGCCGTTACGCCGTTCATCTCAAGCGGCATTTGCCTTCTCGTTATACGCCAGCTGATCCAGCGCCTCGTGTGAATGATACCCAGCCTGATGCCCTCCTTCGCCAGGGTCTTTGGTGGATATTGTACATTCTTCTGGTGCTAATGGTGCTTTTGAAGATTGTTGTATATTTAGTTCAGTCTCCATCTGTTTTCATTTGTTTTTAACAATTTCCCCCATGAAATATTTTTCCAATCCCACCTCCTGCGATTATTTTATCAACTCGCTCTCCTCTACCTTTATCTTCCAGGAACACCTGCACTGAATATTTTTGATTTGCTGCTATCAACCTCCCAATTCTGTGGCACGTCTGAACATTAAATCCAAAACCTGTGATAAAAATAGTGCAACTGATTAAAGCAGCAATCCCTCCGACCAGCAGATTTCTGACAATGGCCTATTGCACCATGTTTGATCACTGGCCTAATAGATTAGACAATATAAATTCCATCTGATTTTGATTCCTGAATGTTATTTGGTTTTCAGAAATAGGTACCTATTACTGAACAGCCAGGAGCTGAATGAACTTGGTGCAATCTCACTCAAAGCTAACATTCCTGAGGTAGAAGCAGTTGTCAACACTGACAGGTAAGCTGATCATTGAGCTAACTTGCCATGTACATGAAGACTAACTATTACACTACTTAAAGTAGGAAGACATATCCATTAATGCTGCAATTACTGATTCTGTGAAGCAATTGTAAATTAAAAACACAATTTGGTTTAAAACCTCTGTTCGAGATGATGCCTAGCTTACTGAAGGTTGTGGTTGCACCATCCAGGCAAACGACAAGAGTTCTGTAAATTCTTTAGTTGAGCCTTGTAAAGAAAGTGAAGAAGATTTGGAGGTCAATAGGTGAACTACTTGTCAAAGCACCAACTTCAGTCTAGTGCTGGTAGCTGTGATGGTTGTGGCCAATTTACTTCAGCGTCGGATTAGAAGATTCTTCCCCTCAGATATTGCCAAGTCTACCAAAATCAATGCTGGTGCCATTAAAAGTAATGGGGAGATGGCCTTTGTCTTGTTCAAGAGAGTCGTTCCCTCCCTGTTACAAAGCATAATTTAGCTGCCACTCAGTCCAAACCTGGATTATATCCATGGCCTCCTCTAGGCTGCACAGGCTAGAGTTATCACTCTGAAGGCTGGGAGATTGGTGATTTAAATTCAGTTGCTGGGTTGGTATCATCTCTCATGATTCCTCACTTAACGTAGTGGGCGGTGTGATGGCTATCATATATAGAATTTACAGTGCAGAAGGAGGCCATTCGGCCCATCGAGTCTGCACCGGCTCCTGGAAAGAGCATCCTACCCAAGATTAACACCTCCACCCTATCCCCATAACCCAGTTACCCCACCCCACACTAAGGGCAATTTTGGACACTAGGGGCAATTTATTATGGCCAATCCACCTAACCAGCACATCTTTGGACTGTGGGAGGAAACCTGAGCACCCGGAGGAAACCCACGCAGACACGGGGAGGATGTGCAGACTCCGCACAGACAGTGACCCAAGCCGGAATCGAACCTGGGACCCTGGAGCTGTGAAGCGATTGTGCTATCCACAATGCTACCATGCTGCCCCTCTTCCACTTTGACCCATGCAATGCACTTTCAACCCTGAAGAAGCTTGGAAAAATAAATGACCCTCACAAGAAGTTAGGAGCAAACACCTTGTTTTTAAAAAAAAAAAAACAACACAGAAGGTCCCTAGTTTCAACCGCCCACGAAGATCATGGGCATCCCCGATCCACATCCATATAAAATCATGGCAGAAGCTGATAACCTCAATGTGTCACGCAGAATAGACCGTGGAACGTATACAGTCAAGTCTGACTCATAAATATGAGAGAGATACTACAGCAGTACACATCACCATTCCGGATGTAAAATTATAGTTCCTGTTCTGAACCCAGCCATGCAAAAGAGGAATGTGACTGCATGGATTGCTTAATTATTTGGAGGAGCTGTGATAGACGGCACAGGAGCACAGTGGTACATCGCCAGGGACCCGGGTTCTATTCCCGCCTTGGGTAACTGTGCGGAGTCTGCACGTTCTCCCCATGTCTGCTTGGGTTTCCTCCGGGTGCTCCGGTTTCCTCCCACAAGTCCCAAAAGACGTGCTGTGAGGTTATTTGGACATTCTAAATTCTCCCTCAGTGAACCCAAACAGGTGCCGGAGTGTGGTGCCTAGGGGATTTTCACAGTAACTTCATTGCAGTGTTAATGTAAGCCTACTTGTGACAATAAAGACTATTATTATTCAAAATATGTGCAGATTAGGAGGGGTTACGGGGATAGGGTGGGGAGTTCTTTCAGAGGGTCAGTGTGGACTCGATGGGCCGAAAGGCTTCCTTCTGCACTGCAGGATTTCTATGGTTCGCAGTGAAAGCGTTAAGTGTAGATACTCTGGTAAATTGGGAATAAGGCTTGTTCTTCGGAATGGCATGAACATATCAATCATAGAAAATGGTTCATATATAAAAACATAGAAAATAGGAGCAGGAGGAGGCCATTCGGCCCTTCGAGCCTGCTCTGCCATTCATTATGATCATGGCTGATTATCAAGTTCAATACCCTGATCCTGCCTCCCCCTCCCGATCTCTAGCCCCAAGAGCTATAACTAATCCCTTCTTAAAATTACACAATGTTTTACCCTCAACTACTTTCTGTGATAGTGAATTCCACAGATTTCCCACTCTGGGTGAAGAAATTTCTCCTCACCTCATTCCTAAAAGGTTTACCCCTTATCCTCAAACTGTGACCCCTAGTTGTGGACTCCCTCCACCATCGGGAACATTCTTTCTGAATCTACCCTGTCTAATCCTGTTAGAATTTTATAAATTTCTATGAGATCCCTTCTCATTCTTTTAAACTTGAGTAAATATAATCTTAACCAATTTAGTCTCCTCATATGAGTCTTCAGATAATGACATCACAACTGCACACAATATTCCAGGTGTGGCCTGACCAATGCCCTATACGATTGCAGTAAAACGTCTCTATTCCTAGACTCAAATCCTCTCACTATGAAGAGCAACATGCCATTTGCCTTCTTTATTGCCTGCTGTACCTGCGCGCATACTTTCAGCGACTGATGCACAAGGACACCGAGGTCTCGCTGAGTATCCACATCTCTGTTTGAATAGGTGCAAATTATAATCTGCCTTCCTGTTTTTGCTAATGAAGTGGTTACATTTATCCACATTATGCTACATGTGCCCACTCAGCCTGTCCAAATCGCAGTGAAGCATCGCTGCATTCTCCTCAACTCACCCTCCCACCCATCTTTTGGATCATCGTTTGTATCATCTGCAAATTTGGAGATAATAATTTAGTTCCCTCGTCCAAATCACTCATATATAATGTGAATAGTTGGGGTCCTAGCACAGATCCCTGTGGTACCCCACTAGTCACTGCCTGCCTATCGGAAAAAGACCCATTTATTCCAACTTTGTGCTTCCTGTCTGCTAACCAGCTTTCTATCCATCTCGACACTACCCATAATCCCATGCACTTTAACTTTACATAGTAATCTGCTATCATCTTCAAAGACTAAACATTCCGGAAGAATTTGTGTTTTAAAATACACCATGGTGCTTAGAGTAGGAAGACACATCCATTAATGTTACTATAATTCGAAAATGAGAGTGTCCTGCTCCATAGAATCAAAGTAAATTTATTTGTGGACAATGAGTATGAATCATTTTTCCGCTTTCCTAGAGCTCTGATTTGTGATGGGAAGAAAGGACTTCTGACAAGATTATTACAGGTGATGAAGAGAGAGCCTGCAGAATCCTCTTTCAGGTAGGTTTCCTTCCCCACACCTGAAACCGCCAATCCTTTTCAGAAACTGTGCAGGTGATTTTCTAATGACCCTTCCCTTTGCCAGTAATAAAGGATATTATTTTACAATCACTTCTAGCATGTTCTCAATAATGGCTGCCTCTGTCTCTGATTTGTCCCTTTATTCTTTGAAAATAGGTATGGAATGAGCTAACCTCAGTCTTATGGGGCTATCCATGACTCTTCAATGGGCAAGGGGCTCACAGAGCACCGATTCCATCGCTTTGATCGCCCTCTGGATATCCAGACCCAGAGCTTGATCAATGTTGAGCTTTCCTGACCTATCCTGGATGATCTATGCACTTTAGTATTAATACTTAATACTGAGTAGCCCCCATCTGAACATAAGCAGGCCAATCTATTTCCAGTTCATGCTAAGCATGTAGTTTAGAAGGATTTGGATTGGAGAATCGAGGCGGTGTTGTGTGTTTGTTGTAGAATGTGCATTAAAGAGCGGGCCTACACCTTGGCTGAGTATATGAGTTGTGATTATGACGGTGATGGCCTGTCCGCATTTTGCCGCGTTATTTTATAGCCGAGGTGACAGTGCGATGTTACAAGTCCAAAGGTTGGGAGTGGCAATAAGGCTCTAATTAAAGGTTACACAGGCCGGTACTGACAGGACATGTAGTGCCTGTGGAACCATACCCAGTGGGTAATTGACTTGTAGGAAGAGGAAGGCAGACAATTGGTAAGAATTCAAGCTGGTTATATTGCTGTAATTCTTATCTCATTCCTGGCAGATTCTGGCAGGCGAGAGCAGTTGAGAGTTTTCTACGGGGAGTGACTTCTTATGCTGACCAAATGTTTCTTTTGAAACGTGGCCTGTTGGAGGTAAGGCTGCATTATAACAAAGGGAAAACATTGGTTAAATGGTCAAGCTAACCCGCTGTTTGTGGAGAGTAAGAAGAATTCCTTGTCTGCTCGATTGCCTGTCTTTGCCACTGAAGTGTATGTTTATATTTGCAGCACATTCTTTTCTGCATTATCGACAGCGAGTGTAAATCGAGGGATGTGTTGCAGAGTTATTTTGACCTTTTGGGTGAGCTGATGAAATTCAACATTGATGCCTTCAAGAGGTTTAATAAGTATGTAAACACAGACGAGAAGGTGAGTGAACTGCACAGCTTGATCTGCAAGTTAGCATCTACCTGATTTATATTTGCTTGTTTAATAAGTATTTGCTTTAAGGATTTTGAAAGATGCTTGTATTTCATTTGTCAGTAAAAGTGACTACAACGCTGTATAATTGCTGGAAAACTGCAGCTGATTCACTGATTCCCTTTAGCTGATTGCCCGGGGGCAGCAGGGTAGCATGGTGGTTAGCATAAATGCTTCACAGCTCCAGGGTCCCAGGTTCGATTCCCGGCTGGGTCACTGTCTGTGTGGAGTCTGCACGTCCTCCCCCTGTGTGCGTGGGTTTCCTCCGGGTGCTCCGGTTTCCTCCCATAGTCCAAAGATGTGCGGGTTAGGTAGATTGGCCATGCTAAATTGCCCGTAGTGTCCTAACAAAAGTAAGGTTAAGGGGAGGGTTGTTGGGTTACGGGTATAGGGTGGATACGTGGGTTCGAGTAGGGTGATCATGGCTCGGCACAACATTGAGGGCCGAAGGGCCTGTTCTGTGCTGTACTGTTCTATGTTCTAAAAGAAAACCTGTCTCCCTTGCCCAGGCTGGGCCTGTATGAGGCACTTGTATTGACTCTGGCTGACTGTCTATCTGAATTGGCCCAGCAAAGCTCCTCATTGAGCTCCTCAGTACATTCTCATGGCAACAAATGCCAGTCCAGCCAACACTGCCCACAAAGAATGAATCAGCAAAATGATTGATAAAGTTGGCTTGATGGCTGAATAGATTTGGACTCTTAAGCTTTGCCAACCCATGTGCTAGTTATCTGCTGGATGCTAAGGAAAATGGTGCATGTCATCCCCCATGTTGCTGCCTTATCTCGTTCTTCCGTCTGCCCCCTCTAGCTGAGCCACCCCATACCCCCAGGAGCAGGGCTTTTGGCCTCCATTCAGAAGGAGAAATCAATCTGTGGCTTGAAATGTTTCCTGCCATTCACCCTGACTCAGCACTGGGAGCAGGGAATTCCTCTCGAGCCCCTGTGCAGGAAGGTTGGTGAAGGTGTGTGTTCTGATAGGAGGAAGCAGTGCTGTTGGTGTCCAGGTACCACCGGGTACATGACCCAGAAGACAGGATTGCTCTATGACCCTTGACATTCCGTTGGCCAAACACAGCTGACTCCAAAATGTTTAAATGAGTAACAACAAAAAGCCCCAGGACAGTAACAACGCCAGGGGAAGGAGAACATTTCTCTTTGGACTGTCCCCAATCAGAAAACCTTGGTCCTAAATCCTGAAATTGAACTTGTTCGGTGATTGCATTCTTTTAAACAACATCTCCCAGCTTTGTAATTGTATAATCCCCTCTGTCAGTGCAGAAGGAGGCCATTCGGCCCATTGAGTCTGTACTGACCCTTGGAAAGAGCACCCTGCCCAAGCCCACACCTCCACCCTATCCGCGTAACCCAGTAACCCCACCTAACCTTTTTTGGACACTAAGGGCAATTTACCATGCCGATCCATCTAACCTGCACATCTTTGAACTGTGGGAGGAAAGCGGAGCACCCGGTGGAAACCCACGCAGACACGGGGAGAAAGTGCAAACTCCACACAGTTAACCGAGGCCAGAATTGAACCTGGAACCCTGGAGCTGTGAGGCAGCAGTGCTAACCACTGTGCCACCCCTGTCAGCTCACTCATGCCACGTATCATGACATGGAAGCTTGAAAAAGAATATTGAAGGACGAGAGGAGTAAGACTGAGGAATGATTTGAGAATAACACTAGCAAGTGGGTGAAAGGCCTGTTCCTGTGCTGGAACATTGATTTTTATTTTTAGAAGTGTTGTAGCCAAATGAAAGTGCTAAAAAGAAAGGACCTTACTTTTTTTCATGTGGATGAAAGTTATCTGATGAGCAACTTGACCGTGACTATCTCCGTCAGTTACTGAGCAAAGCAAAGACCTTCCCTCAATTTAGCAAGAGTATATTTTAACCTATATCCAGCTAGAAATGTGTTCAAACATAATAACATCCACCAAAATAAAGTAATTCATGACACCGTGCGTCTTATTCAGTTTCAGATATTTTTGAATCAGATCAACAGTTCTTTAGTGGATTCCAACATGCTAGTTCGCTGTATTGTGTTGTCCTTGGACCGATTTGAGAGCCAAACAGATGCTGTAAAAGGTAAAATGAAAATGAAGTTGTCCTTTTACAAACAAACAGTGGGAAGTTGAAATAATTTTGCAACCAGTTCATTCTGTATCTCCCGCCCTGAGAAGGAGCATGATAAGTATATAAGTATAAACTTTTCAATGTCTCTCAGACACAGATTTTTATTCCATTTATTGTGATAAATGAACAGCCAATCTAACAGCAAACGGGTCAAGAGTAGCATGCAGAGTTAATCTCGAGAGGTGTGAGTAAATGACCATAAAGCAGTGATGGGCAACCTAGGCTAGTGAGTGGGCCGCAAGTGGCCCTCCTTCATCACGGGCTGCAAGATTGAAATCGGGACTTGTTCACTGACCATGACCCCATGAATAAGATTAAACACATTTAATACTGCGAAATAATCCATAAATTGTAGAAAATGCTGAATAATTTATATATTAATAGAACTGTCATCAACTTCAAATGGTAAAAACAAAATGTATGTATGCACATTGATGCAGAGGGAGTGCACGGCTCTCACAGTTGATATGTGCAATTAGCACATCCCTCGCTTCACTTGCACTTGTTTTATGTGCAAATTATTTCAGTTGTAGCGGTGGGAAAAAGCTGCAGACGGAAATCAGCTAAATGTGGTAACTCTGCGTGTGGACAACGGTCAACAAAATGTCTCCAAATCCAGATGGGTTGTATGTGGCCCCCAGGCTGCAGATTGCCCACCACTGCCTTAAAGGATCAAAGAGTCCAAGAAATCTGGGATCATTCAAAAAAAAACCCTCATACCTGGAGTCAATCCAGTGCACAGGAAAGTGACTGGTTATTAGAGGCAATTTGCTGTAGTTCCAGGACATCACTGCAGGAGTTCCTCAGGATAGTGTCCTCGGTCCAGCCATCTTCAACAGCTTCATTCATGACCTTCCCACCATAAAGTTATGAGTGATGATCCTACCACGTTCAACTCCATTCAGAACTCTGATAATGAAGCATCCTGTCAGCCTAAAGCATGAGATAGATAACATCCAGGTTTAGGCTGACAGGTGACGAGCAGCATTCATACCATATTACAACAGTATGCTGACAATTAAGTGAATTCAGCCAGGTCTCCCTGATCTTCCTCATTGCCGGTGACCCTTGAGATGTTTCTGGTGGAAGGCGTTGCCAGAACTTTTAATGGGAACCTTAACTTGCTATCTGAAAGATTGGGATAATCCAACGTTTCTTTTCTGGTGGAGTTAGTTGCATTGATCCCCAGCATGGATACCATCAGCTGACCCAATGTAGACTCCAGGGCACATAGTAATAAATTGCTGCACGAGACAAAAAGGTGGCGTTTGGGTGGTTCTAATTTCTGTAGCCGGTGGAGTCATGATCTACAGTTTCGCTGTTTACATTGTGCTGATAAAACTCCTACAATTGTGTGGTTTTCTGCGAGGTTTGTGAAATCATGTGGTTTATAATTCCTGCACTGACCTTTGTGAGGAAGGGTGGCTAACCTCTGTCATTCTGAGCACTATCTTCTATTTAGTTGCAGAAGTGATTTCCCAGTGCTGCCTCCTGTCCTACGTCTCCCGTGTGGAAAATCGACTCTCATTTCTTTTCCGGCTAATTAATATTATTCAAGTACAGACACTCACACAGGTAAGCCTAATTCTTTTATGAAGTATTTACATTTTGACTAAGCTTAATCTTTGCTTCATCTTCCTCTCTAACATCATATTAATATCACCTAGCTTACAAATTCTTTACTCTTGTCATTCAAAGTAAGCCAGAGTTCTTTTTTAAAATTAAATTTAGAGTACCCAATTCTTTTTTTTCCAATTAAGGGGCAATTTAGCGTGGCCAATCCACCTACCCTGCACATCTTTTTGTGTCGTGGGGGTGAGACCATGCAGACACGGGGAGAATGTGTAAACTCCACAAGGGCAGTGACCTGGGGCCAGGATGGTACCCAGGTCCTCAGTGCTGTGAGGTAGCAGTGCTAACCATTATGCCACCCGTGCCAGAGTTCTAATTTGGAGTCTAATCTCTACCTCTCGCCTTTGACTCTGACTCTAATTTAGCTGCTGTCAGTTCAAGAATCCACAAAAGTTACACCTTCTAATGTTAAGGGGGCACACAACACTGGTTGAAAATACAGTGGCCCAGATTTTGCAGTGGCCATGGTGGCAAAACTGTTGGCATTCACCAACAGGGGCTGGTTTAGCTCACTCTGCTAAATCGCTGGCTTTTAAAGCAGACCAAGCAGGCCAGCAGCACAGTTCGATTCCCGTACCAGCCTCCCCGGACAGGCGCCGGAATGTGGCGACTAGGGGCTTTTCACAGTAACTTAATTAAAGCCTACTCGTGACAATAAGTGATTTTCATTTCATTTCACATTTCTGCTCTGAACCTGACAGCAACTTTGGGATTCTGCATATGTGTGGGATAACGTAGAAAACCAGACATTGCGATCATGAGGAAATTGAATAACATGATGAACATTGACTCAAATACAATTGATTTGTCCATTCTGTTCTGGTGAAATATCTCAGCAGAACCTAAAGATATTTACTATCCTATCAATCTTCAGCCAGAAGTGCCGAGTGGATGATCCATCTCCACCTCCTCCAGAGGTCCCAACATCACAGATGTCGGTCTTCAGCCAATTCAATTCACTGCACATGATATCAAAAACAACTGAAGGCACTGCATACTGCAAACGTCCTGACAACATTCAGGCAATGCGTAGTACTGAAGACTTGTGCTCCAGAACTTGTTGCGCTCCTAGCCAAGCTGTTCCAGTACAGCTACAGCACTGACATCTACCTGGCAATGAGGAAAATTGCCCAGGTATGCCCTGTACACAAGAAACGGGACAAACCCAACCCAGTCAATTACCGCCCTATCAGTCCAGTCTTGATCGTCAAAGTGATGGAAGGTGCTGTCAAGCAGCACTTATCAATAACCTGCTCACTGCACTGCTCTGTTTGGGTTCCAACTGAGTCACTCAGCTCCTGACCTCATTACAGCCTTGGTTCAAACATGGACAAAAGTGCTGAACTCCCGGGAGGAGCCCCACCAGTTATTCCATTTCATATTTTATTATATATTTTTTTATGTTGGGGTGTGCCCTTCTCTAAATATGTGTGTGTATCCCGAGCAGCAACCCGGGGTGGGGGGGCTACGGGTTCGTTATGGGGGTTTGTTCTCATGGTTTTATTTTTTTTTTTTTTTTTTTTTTATAAATTTAGATTACCCAATTATTTTTTCCAATTAAGGGGCAATTTAGCATGGCCAATCCACCTACTCTGCACATTTTTGGGTTGTGGGGGCGAAACCCACGCAGACACGGGGAGAATGTGCAAACTCCACACGGACAGTGACCCAGAGCCGGGATCGAACCTGGGACCTCAGCGCCGTGAGGCGGTTATGCTAACCACTAGGCCACCGTGCTGCCCAGTTCTCATGGTTTTATGCTTATTTCTTTTTCTTAATTTATTGTTTTTGAATTGGAGGGGAGGGGTTATTTTTCTTTGTTGTGATAAAATTTGTTGAAAATTTGAATTAAAATTATTTTTTTTAAAAAAAAGCTGAACTCCAGAGGTGAGGTAAGAGTGACTGTCCTCTGCATTTGACCTAGCTAAACTGGAGTCAATGGGAATCGGGGGAAACTCTGCTGGTTGGAGTTAGTTAGTACAAAGGCAGATGGTTGTTGTTGGAGGTAAATCATCTCCATCTTTAGACGTCACTGCAGGTGTGCCTCCAGTTAAAGGCGTAGGCCCAACTATCTTCAACTTCTCATCAAAGACCTTTCCTTCATCACATGGTCAGAAGTGGGCATTTCATTGCAATGTTCAGCATCATTCGCAATTACTCGGATAGTGAAGCAGTTCATGTTCAGAGGCAGCAAGACCTGGACAACATTCAGGCTTGGGCTGGTATGTGGCAAGTATCATTGGTGCCAAATGAGTGCCAGGCAATGGCCAACTCCAACAAGGGAGAATCCAAACATTTCCCATGACATTCAGTAGCATTACCATTGCTGGATCCTCCACCTTCAATACTCTGAATCACCATTGACCAGAAACTCTAGACCAGCCTGAGAGATACTGTAGCTACAGGAGCAGGCCAGAGGCTGGGAATTCTGTGGCGAGTAACTCGCCTTCTGATTTCCCCAAAGCCTGCCCATCTACAAGTCACTAATGTGATGGAATGCTCCCCAATTGTCTGGATGAGTGCCGTTCCAACACTAGAAGCTCAACACCATCCAGGACACGTAAGCATGCTTGATTGACACCCATCCACCACCTTCAACGTCCACACACTACACCAGGGATGCACAGTGGAGTCCGAGTGTACCATCCACAAGATGCACTGCAGAAACTCAACCAAACTCCTCTCACTGCACTTTCCAAGCCCATCACGTCTGTCACCTAGAGGACTTGGGAAGCAGGTGCATGGGAACCCCACTGAAAAGTTCCCCATCAAGCCGCACACCATCCTGATTTGGAACTGTATTGGCATTCCTTTACTGTCACTGCGTGAAAACCTTGCAACTCCCTCTCTAACAGCACTGAGAGTGTGCGTACACCACTTGGAGTGCTGAGCCGTTCATGAAGGTGGCTGAACTCCACTTAAGGGCAGTTGGGGACAGGCAATAAATCCTGGCCTAGTCAGTGACGCTTGCATCCCGTGAAATAATAAAAAGAAAAATCAGGATGAGGAGGTTGGATCCAACAGTGAAGGGTAATCCTGAAGGATGTAAAAAAAAGTAAACTCCAGATAATCGCAGATATATCAGCACTGAGCTTTGTGAGATGGCATCATTTTGCAGAAATTGCCTCACTGATTCTATGCTTCTCCAGAGACTGAGCTGTTTCCACAAACAACCAGTGAAATAACAAATTCCTCCTTGTTGAATGAGGTATAACGAGGTTCTTAATGACATGTTTAGTTCCTAACTATAGAATGAGGTCTTATAGGTGACATTCTTTTAATGTAGGCAAAATATGATAGAATCCTAGAAAGAGGATGGTGAATTTTTGGAATTCTTCACCTGAGCGCCTGGAAGTTCAATCATTGAGCATGTTCCAGACAGAAATCGATGGACTTCCGGATACTAATGACATCAAGGCTGGTTTAGCACAGTGGGTTAAACAACTGGCTGAGGGGCTGGTTTAGCACAGTGGGCTAAATAGCTGGCTTGTAATGCAGAACAATGCCAACAGAGCGGTTCAATTCCCGTACCAGCCTCCCCAAACAGGCGCTGGGATGTGGCGACTTGGAGCTTTTCACAGTAACTTCATTGAAGCCTACTTGTGACAATAAGCAATTATTATATAGGAATAGTGCGGGAAAGAGGTGTTGAGCTCAATGAGCAGCCATGATCTAATTGAATGTTGGAGCAGGCTCGATAGGCTGAATGGTCTACTTTTGTTCCTAAAGTATATGGCACAGAAAAAAGCCACTTGGCCCATCATATCTGTGCCGGCCAAAAAGAGCCACCCAGCCTAATCCCACTTTGCGGCATTTGGCTGTAGCCTTGCAGGTAAGGTACGCGTCCCAACATGGAGTTGAGGGTTTCTGCCTTCACTACCCTTTCAGGCAGTGAGCTCCAGACTCCCACAACCTTCTGGGTGAAAAAATGTTTCTCATCTCCCGTCTAATCTTTCTACCAATCACTTGAAATCTTATGTCCCCTGGTCACTCACCTCTCTGCTAATAAATAGGCCCTTCCCATCAATTCTACCCAGGCCCCTCACAATTTTGTACATGTCTGAAATGATGTGTGAAGAAACCTGGTTTTCAACGGGTTTGAAAGAAGCAGAAACCAAAAAGTTGCATTTGCTCCTCAGTTGGGCCGGTCACTCGCTCGGCTTGAGTAAAGTCTGTTCTCTCTACTCTATATTAATTCTCTCGTGCTTATTTGAATCACGTTGGTGAGCCAGAGGAGGAAGAGATTGACTGCGAATGCATCTTAATAACATAATGTTTCTCCTGTTGAAGGAAAATGTTAGCTGTCTGAACTCGAGCCTGGTGATCTTGATGCTGGCAAGACGCAAGGGCAAACTGCCATTCTATCTGAATGCCCTGCAGGAGAAGGAACTTTGTGAGAAATATCCGGGCTTCCTCCTCAACAATTTCCACAGTCTTCTGCGCTTCTGGCAAGAGCATTACCTCAACAAAGATAAGGACAGCACGTGCCTGGAGAATGTGAGTGTGGATAGCTGAGGCATGGATCTTGAGGTTTTCCAATCATCTTAATTACAAGTTCAATATTCTCTTTAATAAATTAGATGATATTAATTAACCCAAGCTAATGGCTATCCCACCTTGAACTGTTTACCTTGAGGAATGCTGTTTGTTAGGAATGTTAACTTTGGGAGAAGAATGATGGATAGAAGGATTACTTAATAGTGAATTTGATAATCACTCCTCTATGCCAAGGAAGGTTTAAAGTTCACTTGTTGTGCTGAACTCCTCATCCTCCATTGAATAGTTGGGACCCGAAACTGCACTGAGTGGGTTAATGAGTTTCTAGCTATCTCTGGAGAGTTCCTGTCTGTATTTGACCAGGTGTGGCTTTCATGGTCTGTATGAATAACATTGTCATTCTTGCTCTGGGTTTACAAGTATTACTATCTGGAGCTAGGCCGTTCATCCCAACCAGTATTATTCCATCATGAACAGTTTCCTAATCCTGTGTGCTCTACAGCAGAAAAGTGACAGAGAAATCAGGGGCCAGAATTAGCGAAGGACACGGTAAAGAAAAAAGGAGGGACAGCACAAGGAACGTGAAAAGCACTAGCCTTAAAGTTTCGTAGCTGAACACTGAGCATTCAAAATAAAATGGATAAATGAGTTGCACAGACAGATGTCTGGCAGCACGGTAGCACAGTGGATAGCATTGTGGCTTCACAGCACCAGGATCCCTGGTTCGATTCCCCGCTGGGTCACTGCCTGTGTGGAGTTTGCACGTTCTCCCCGTGTCTGCGTGGGTTTCCTCCGGGTGCTCCGGTTTCCTCCCACAGTCCAAAGATATGCAGGTTAGGTGGATTGGCTGTGATAAATTGCCCTTAGTGTCCCAAAAAGGTTAGGAGGGATTATGGGGATAGGGTGGAAGTGAGGGTTTAAGTGGGTCGGTGCACTCGATGGACCAAAATGGCCTCCTGCACTATGTGTTCTATGTAAAGGGATATGATATAGTTGGGATTATGGAGATATGGCTCTAAGGTGACCACAGATGGGAACTAAACATTGAGGGCAATCTGTGTGTCCTTTTTAGGAAGGACAGACAGAAAGGAAAAAGTGGTGGAGTTAAAGAAGGTATTGATACAATATTGAGGAAAGATATTCGTACAAATAATGTGGAATTCTGTCTGGGTCGAGTTAAGAAACACCGCGGGGCAAACAACATTGGTAGGGGTGGGATACGGACCTCCAAACTGCAGTGGTAATGTTGGGAATAGCATTAGACAGGAAACCAGAGATGCATGTGATAAAGGAACATCGGTGATTATGGGTGACTTTAATCTGCATATAGAGTCATAGATGTTTCCAGCATGGAAACAGACCCATCGGCCCAGCTGGTCATAGAATCATAGAATTTACAGTGCAGAAGGGGGCCATTCGGCCCATCATGTCTGCACCGACCCTTGGAAAGAGCACCCTACTCAAACCCCACTCCATCCCCATAACCCAGTGACCCCACCCAACCTTTTTTGGACACTAAGGGCAATTTAGCATGGCCAATCCACCTAACCTGCACGTCTTTGGACTGTAGAAGGAAACCGGAGCACCCGGAGGAAACCCACGCTGACACGGGGAGAAAGTGCAAACTCCACACAGTTACCCAAAGTTAGAAATGATCTGTGGTCTCTGGAGCTGTGAGGCAGCAGTGCTAACAACAGTGCTACCGTACTGTCCTTCACAAACGAAGACATGAATAATGTACCGGATGTTCTGAGAAACTCGAGTTTCAGTGAGGAGCTGAAGGAAAATCAGTATTAATGGAGAAATTAATGAGATTGAAGGTGGACAAATATCCGGGGTCTGATAATCCTCATCCCAGAGTACTTAAAGAAGTGGCCCGAGAAATAGTAGATCAATTGATGGTAATTTTTCAAAATTCTTTGGATGCTGGAATGGTTCCTATAGATTGCACGGCAGCGAATGTAACCCCACTATTCAAAAAGGGAGGTAGAGAGAAAGCAGGGAACTATAGACCAGTGAGCCTAACGTCGGTAGTAGGGAAGTTGCTGGAGTTTTATCAAGGATTTCATAGCACAGCATTTGGAAAGCAGTGGTATAATCAGACAAAGTCAGCATAGATTTATGAAAGGGACAAAATGCTGGACAAATCTACTAGAATTCTTTGAAAATGTAACCATGTAGAGTTCACAAGGCTTTTGATAAGATCTCACATAGCAGATTACTATGTAAAGTTAAAGTGCGTGGGATTGCGGGTAGTGTCTTTGTGTCATAAGTAGGCTTACATTAACACTGCAATGAAGTTACTGTGAAAAGCCCCTAGTCACCACAGTCCGGCGACTGTTCGGGTACGCAGAGGGAGAATTCCGAATGTCCAATTTTCACAGTAACTTCATTGCAGTGTTAATGTAGAGATTATTATTATACCTGCTCTGCTCTGGAGCCTGCTCTGCCCAAGACCGCAGGAATCTACAAAAGGTTGTGAATGTAGCCCAGTCCATCACGCAAACCAGCCTCCCATCCATTAACTCTAACTATAATTCCCGCTACCTCAGAAAGGCAGCCAGCATAATTAAGTATCCCACGCACACCGGACATTCTCTCTTCCACCTTCTTCCGTCAGGAAAAAGATACCAAAGTTTGAGGTCACGTACCAACTGACTCAAGAACAGCTTCTTCCCTACTGCCATCAGACCTTTGAATGGACCTACCTCGTATTAAGTTGATCTTTTGAAAAATTAAATGAAAATCGCTTATTGTCACGAGTAGGCTTCAATGAAGTTACTGTGAAAAGCCCCTAGTCCCCACATTCCGGCGCCTGTTCGGGGAGACTGGTACGGAATCGAACCGTGCTGCTGGCCTGCTTGGTCTGCTTTAAAAGCCAGCGATTTAGCCCAGTGAGCTAAACCAGCCCCCACTACACCTTTTCTCTACACCTTGCTATAACTGCCACATTATATTCTGCAGTCTCTCCTTCCTTCCCTATGTACGGTATGCATTGTTTGTACAGCATGCAAAAAACAATACTTTTCACTGTATACTAATACATGTGACAATAAATCAAATCAAATTATACAATCTTAACCAACTCGATCTCTCCTCGTATGTCCGTCTGCCATCACAGGAATCAGCCTGGTAAACCTTTGCTGCACTCCCTCCATAGCAAGAGCACCCTTCCTCAGATAAGGAGACCAAAACTGCACACAGTATTCCAGGTGGTTGCTTGTCCCCTGGGAGTCTTGCACAACTAGATTGCCAATGGATCCATTCTCATGAAACAGTACCCAGTATAGGATGGCCTGTTCTCTATTTGGTTCCTCAATGTATTGTCCAGAAAACAATCCCGTATACACTTCAGGAATTCCTCCTCTACAGTATTGTTACTAAATTGATTTGCCCAATTTGTATGCAGATTAAAATCACCCTTAATAGATGGTGGGACAAAGTCGGTTAGGATTATATTCATTGGAGTTTAGAAGAGTGAGAGGGCATCTTATAGAAACTTATAAAATTCTAACAGGGTTGGTTGGGGGGGAAGGGACTGATGTGTTAATGGTGACTATGGGTGATTCCTGATTCTTTTTTGTCATTTTTTAATGTTAACATGCGGGCAAATGTCTGGGATTTGGTGGGAGGATGGGATCGTTGTTATTGATATGAGGATTGACATTACATTCGTCCTGTTTACTGTTGGGTGTAAATTTGGGTGAAAAAGGAGAATAAAAAATATTAAAAAGAAAAAATTCTAACAGGATTAGACAGGGTAGATTCAGAAAGAATGTTACCGATAGTGGGGGAGTCCAAAACTAGGGGTCATAGTTTGAGGATCAGGGATTGACCTTTTAGGACTGAGGTGAGCAGACATTTATTCACCCAGAGAGTGGTGAATCTGTGGAATTCACTACTACAGAAAGTAGTTGAGGCCAAAACATTGTGTATTTTCAAGAAGGAATTAGATATAGCTCTTGGGGCTAAAGGGATATGGGGCGAAGGTGGGATCAGGGTGTTGAACTTGATGGTCAACCATGATAATGAATGCCGGAGGAGGCTCGAAGGGCCGAATGGCCTCCTATTTTCTACGTATGTTTCTATGTTTTCCCAAATTCTCTTATTCCCCCTTTTCCCTGTAACCACCAGTCTAACCAAATTCTTCACATGGCCTCGGCAACCTTTCAACTTTGTTTTTTTTTAAAGCAGTTTCTGTTCTTGAATCCCTCATTTAATCTTGTATCTACATCTGGTTCTTGATCTCTTGTCCAGTGGATATGTCAACTATCCAACCACCTTGTCCCATTGCAGTTGTTCTTTTAAACACACCTATCAATCACCCTCTAATTTCCTTTGTTATATCAAAAAGCACCTCCTGCATGAGATGATTGGACAGTTGAGTGAGGTATTGTATGACTGCTGGGACCCAGGGGATATATCCCAATTTCACTTGTCTCCTTTGGGATTGAGGGAAGAAACTTAATGACATTTTTAATAAGATCTGATTCTCTTCCTCCTACAGAGCTCCTGCATTAGCTTCAGTTACTGGAAAGAGACCGTGTCACTGCTCCTATGTCCTGACCGAACAGCTCCTTGTGCAATCATTAGCTACATTGATGAAGTGTACATGAACATTGATAAGGACTTCAGTGAAGATTGATGTGCAGCTTGTGAATTAATTGGACTAATGCTCCATAAAACTGCCGAGTAAGCGCAAGACTATGGATCCTTCAGGCCTTTGTTGTCTGATGTTTGTTCGCACCAGGACTGAATTACAAGAGCTAGTTGGTGATTGGAGCAGCTGTTTTTATTATAACCACGCCTTTTGTCAATATTAACATCCTTTTGGGTTGTCTGAACCTGTGTGTTACTGGGGGAGGAAGTAAGTGTTCCATCTCTTATTGCAAGAGCTGCCTGAGAACCAGCACTGCCTTTAGCTGTGGAGCACTTTTAAGATCTGATTTTTTTTAAATGTCCAATTCGAATTCGGTATTTTAAATATTTACTTCTAAGTGTGTCATTTGGCATCTTCCCACCTGTAATTCTTGGCTATTGAAGATGCTAATGGCTAACAGAGCAACCTTCAGTGTAATCAGTGTCAATGTATGCTGAGAGTTTAAAAGTTTTATTTCCTTCACAGAATTGTTTTATTTTAAGTACTTTAGTGAAACATCAGGTTTGAATAAGCTGTTTCTCTTAGGAATCTGCTTTCAAGCATCGAACTTAAAACTTATCTAACGTACAGCTTATTAGATACTCATAGTTTATAATATATGCTATGTACTAAATACACCCAAAGTTTGACTTGTACAATCTGTGGAATATTCTGTTAGGATTTTGTAGAGCAAGTCTGGAAAGGTTCCATTTTGTAAAGGGATCTAACGCATGGTTATTCATTGAGCTTTTCCCCTCTTCATTTGTTTAGTCTTACTTTCTCTCTCATTTTCTTCCTGAAGAAGGTGTCTGCTTACTGGGTGCAGTTCTGTGGTTGCTGGTCACCCCGAGTACCTCGCCCAAGCTGGATATTTTACAGTGAGTTCCTACAGACTATAGGACAGGAAAGTTAAGTCTAGTTGTCTTCCCAAACAGCTGGAAACATTTATTAGAGTCGATCTTTCTGACCCTGTGGTTTTCTGAAGCCGTGCTGGTTGTGATAACTGCTGCTGGCAAGACGGTCTACCTGGTCTGTGAAGCTCAGAATAAAACCTGAGCCATTAGGAGAGCATCTGTTGTTGTTATTGAAGGCTGATTTATGTATACATGTTTAAAACCATCTAACTTCACTAGATGAGTGGACTGTATATGTGTAAAATAATGATTTAATGTGCCTGAGTTAGTGCAGTTTATGATTCTTGTGGAGAAATGGTGGAAGTTTTTAAAAATCTGTGACATCAAATGACAAAATTTCACATCACGATTTCAGTCAGTATGTAGGGCATGAATTGTTTGTGCCATGTCCACATGCACAGTGGAAACCCAGGACAGATTTCACCTTTCCAAATGTTGTAACTGGGGAGTATTATGATCAATGAACATAAGGGTGAAGTACTGTTGATTGCAGGTCTATCAATGGTGATGGAGATGTTTAAGTTGATAAATAAAGATCATTATTCGCATGAGGTGGATACAAAATGTTAGTGTTTGGATTAAGCGTGATTCTAGCTGTTGTGTTACACCTTCCAGTGCATCACAGAAATCTGATGGTGAGTCTCCACTTGCATCTCAATCTCAAGGTGATGTCATCTCATTCCTGGTTCAAAGCTTCAAAATAATTCTTTCCTCTCTGAAAGCTTCTGGGTGTTAAGCCAGGTGCTGTCCACCAGTGAGAACATTTTACCCGTGTGAAGCTGCCTTGCAGACTTTCTCCCATTTTGCAGCTGATTTCCTTCACACATTTTAAAGTTTTTACACATTTTTGGAATCTCAAACCAGTCTCCCTATATTCCTATCTAAACTTTTGCTGAAGTGGTGTGTACGTTATTTCGGTCAGAGCTGAAGTGGTTGTCAACCTGTTGTTAGTTTGTGAACCTGGGAAAAATATTTGAGTGATTTCTGATTAGGGTTAAGAGTCCCTTCGTTGGTCATAATTGGCATTTCTTCCAGGAGATTGAGGAAGCAGAGGAATTGGTTTGTAATAGTTGAGAACTGTTGTATAAAACACTGCAACAGTGTGCTGTGCTGACCTTTAAGGTCACCACCCTCCACATCTCCCCGACCAAAGTGACCAGGCTGGGAATGTGCTCTCTGCATCGAGTGTTTTCTTCGTGTCGGCCAGATTGTGAGAGAAAGATACTAAGACTTTGTGGGGAAGGTGCTAATTAAAACTAAGATATAAGCCTCCAGTCAATGATGTGCTTCCCTCCTGTCTCCTCTTGAAGGTTGTCATCATTGTTGAACTCTTAGTTCCGCAGTCCCTCATCACCACCAGTGCCTCATCTGAATAATCTCTATTGTGTGAACCTTGACTGCATCTGGCTGTGAACCTTGTGAATGTCACAGGCTCCGTACAAGTGCAGTTAGATTGTGAACCTTGCAGACTTGTGCCCAACTCCGAGTCAATGCTTTGTGAGCAGTAACTTGAAAAGGATTTGAACCTGGACTTTGATGTTCAACTGTTTGCTACACTATGTGAGAGCCCCCAGAGATCTTTTTAAATTCCACCCATCTGGATGTGCTCTGCAATGGTTATGTCTAATTTATGCCTTTGGGCTCGACAATCTGGTATGAGTTTAATACTTTGCTTTCGCCTCTGGATCCAAACCTCGGTGTCCTGGACCAGCTAAAGGCCATTGGCTATGGAGAGGTTGGGTCAATGTTGGTTGGTAAGAAAATAGCTAAATGCTCAATTCAAACTCTGCTCTATTGTAGCAAGAGTTCAGAATGTGTGGCTGCCAATGTCAAAAGCAGATTCATGCCTGCAGCCCCAGAAACCCCCGTCTTATTTCCCTACTTATCGAAGCTCCCATTACTATTGCCCTTTCAGTCGCCTTTGACTCATCTACACAGGAAGTCGCAACTGTCGTGCCATGGGCTTAACCAAATGCATCTTTCTGATGCCCTTTTGTTGTTGAAACCTTTTCAAGATTATATGTTTCAGTACATTCCTACTCATACACTTTGCTCATACGTCTGTTATGTGACCAGACTATCTGATTTTAGGCTCCAACCCAATAATTCCTTTATTATATACTGAGTTCCCACAATAGGTATAAATCTGATGAAGCTCTAAACATGCCTCACTGAAAAGATTTTGCATTATCTGCCATGAGATTTTCGACGTCATTCCCATTCATTCAGTCCATTGCTGAGTTCCAGTTGAAACCAAAGTTTTCAGATTGCCATCTGTTTTATGGATTTGCATGCAGTCCATTTCAGGGATGGGGGAGGTGGGATTCCCATTTAGGGAAACGTGCATGGCTGCAGAATTAGGTCATTCAGTCCCTTCCTGTTTTATCATTCTATTGAGTCACGGATGATCTATTTTACCCACCTTGGCTCCATATCCCATGACGTTCTTACCTCAAAGTAAAAGCAACCAATCTCAATTTGAAAAGTTTTAATTAACCCCCAGCATCCATAACCCTTCGGGCTGCTGGGTGTAATATTACCTGTACTAGGCTGCATTTGCAGTTCCTTGAAAAACCCAAGGACAGATGGCAGCCATACATCTGCTCAGTCTGTGAATATTGTAATGCTGCATCAATAATAATGGGTCAGTAAAGAACTTTGCAAATGTTTCAGAACTTTATACTAACACCGTAGTATTTCTGTCATTGGATGCAAAGGAATAGAACAGGTTTAAGAGTCTTTAAGGTTGTGCTCAATCTCTACAGATCAGTGGAAGCAATGGTGGGATTATGATGAAGCTCATTGTGAGACCAGGAGCTGCCAGGAGATTACACCCGAGTTAAGAGCATCAGTGAGCGGCCTTATCCGTCAGGCCGTGCACTTATACAAAATGATGCAAAATGATTGCTCCGTTTGCCAAGTCTGTCATCATACTGGATATAAAAGGTTTCTCAGTGATTTAGTTTGTACAGCTATTCCAGCTCACTCCAACCAACGCGTGTTCATTTTCTTGAAATCGTGACTAAGCACTGGCCCAAAGCATATGTGACGCACAAGCATGGAAATTCAATAAATAACAGGGTATGCTGCATTGATTGTCAGGAAGATCCCAGCCTGTTCCAGGATTTTAACTACATGCGGGATCTTGTGGAGATGGGGAATGACTGTCAATCTTCACTTGGTTCTTCAGCTTGTTACTGTGGGTGGTACCCATGCAGTCATTGGAAAAGAGCAGGCTGTGTTTTATTAGTGAAGAATGGGTAGGGCAGGTTTTATACAAGTGGTGCAAGGCTGAGGGAAAAGCCTTTCGCTGTCTCTCTTCATTTGAGTTTAGGACCTAATGCCTTTACTGCCCTCTTGGAAAATGACTGGGAGCAGGTGATTAAAATCCAGACTTTATTTGAGGCTGTACTTCAGTTCTGAGTAGAGATTCCCTGAGTGTCGTTCAAAAGGAATGAGCCAAAGCTGTCACTGCCCCTGTCATATTGTGTGCTTGTAATTTGTTCGATGGCTTCAAATGGGCTGTTCTTTCAGCGAGTAATTTCTGAAAGAATTCTCATGCTCCTTGCAAATGCTATATTGCTGAGTACGATGCACTCTGAATAATAGACTAACCGAGGAATGAGGATGTGTGTTCCCAAGTGTATTCTGCTTTGTATAGGGGAAGAGGGGAATCCCATCGCCAGGAGAGTCTATTTAGTTATTGCTTCATAGGCTGCAGGGCTGACTGCTCACTCGACTGGTTTTTGTGTAATTTATTTGCAAAAGAGAATTCTGTTGGATCTAAAACTACCCTTTTGCCAACCTATTCAGCAACAAACATCACACACTTCCTGTAGTTTACAAATTGATGTTCACTGAGTAATGGTTAATGCTTTCTGCCTTTTGGGGCAGTGTCTTGGTGGTAATCAGGATTTGACATGAGTCCTTCCATCTCAAGCTATTGGAATTTCTGCAGCCACCTTACTGTGATGCTCTGCTTATAGTTTCTCATCTTCATTTGGCCACATTCCTACTGTTCTGTTTAGCTTAAGTGTGTGCCACCATTCATGGCTGATCTGTATGTTCACTCACTAAACCCACCTTGGTTCCATATCATTTCATACCTTTTGTCTGGCAAAAATTGATCAGCCTCAGATTTAAAATGATTAATTGAGATGGTATCTGCTCTTTTATTGTGGGCATGTTCCACACTTCAGCTTCCCTTTTGCAGGAAGTATTTCCTAACTTCTTTCCTGCATGACCTGCCTCTGATTTTACGATCCAGTCCGACCATCCCCAAGTTTGTGAAAAAAAATACTTCCTGTCCTATTGTTTCAAAATCTTAATGCCTCAAATCATCCCGTAACCATTTATACTTGGATCACCCTTCAATTAAATACACTCATTTCAAATGTGACTCATTTAGCCTTCAATAGTTTCCCTAGTGTCTTGGCAGAAGAGATTTGCAACTTATTGTTCTTTGGCATCGCATTTTGTTTAAATTTGGCCCGTATAAATTACAGCAAAGAAATCCACAACCTATTCAACCACATTCTCTGTTAAACCACATCATGGTGGAGGGTCAGAAACTCGTCATTTGCCAATCTGATGTCATGAAACTAAGTTTTGAATATTATATGTTTGAAACGTTTTTGGCAGATTAGGAAATGGATCCATTTTGACTTGCGAAGCCAAACAGACCTTTGAGAGTTACATCCTTTCCACAGAATGTGAGCATTGATATAGATCCAGGATTTACTGATTGTTTAATTGCTGCCTGCTCCCATAATGTGTCTTTGCTCCCCAGTTAAAATATATATATATATATATATTGTTTTTAATCATTGTTTATTTAACCTTATTGTACATGACAATAAAACTGCTTCTGATTACCTTCCATTAGTGTGGTATTTGGGTACACTTCCGCTCCCAGATAGTCATTCTCTTGTTGTCTTACAGTTGAAGTGACTATTAGACGGAGAAGGACCTTCATTAATGCTGCCCAATCATAGCTAATAGTTGTTTCAAAGATGGAATTTGAAACATTTCTTTGGAAGAATTTCCTGATGTTCTGGAGTTGAACCTCTCTCTGACTGGAGAACCCAGGATCAGTTAGTGCTGGAGGAGCTAGGTGCGAGGGGATCAGCATCCTGATAGGAAGGAGAAAACCAACTGGGGAACGTGACACTTCTCCACTTGATATCTGCTCAAAGGCCCCATGTTCAATTTGGGTTTTGAATACCATCATCCAACTTCCTCTGTTCAGCTCAACAATGACCTACTGGACAAGAAATTCAACTTCGGCTGCTAGGTAATCATTTCTGATTGAGTTTCTGGAAGTCAGTTTCTTCCAGCTTATGGTTTTCATGTTGTGGCAATTGAAATCATGTTGATATTTGGGATGGGTGTAATGTTCTTGCGTCTACTTACAGACATAGAAAATAGAAGCAGGAGGGGCCCATTCAGCCCATCGAGCCTGCTCTGTCATTCATTATGATAATAGCTGATCATCAAGTTCAATACCCTGATCTTTCTTCCCCCCCCCCCCCCCCCCCCCCCTTGACATTACACAATGTTTTGCACTCAACTACTTTCTGCGGTAGTGAATTCCACAGAGTCACCACTCTCTGGGGGAAGAAATTTCTCCTCGCCTCAGTCCTAAAAGGTTTACCTCTTATCCTCAAACTATGACCCCTAGTTCTGGACTCCCCCACCATCAGGAACATTCTTTCTGAATCTACCCTGTCTAACCCTGTTAGAATTTTATCAGTTTCTACGAGATTCTTTCTCATTCTTTTAATCTCTAATAAATATAATTCTAACCGAATTAGTCTCTCCTCATATAACCATCCCTGGAATCAGCCTGGTAAACCTTCGCTGCATTCCCTCAATAGCAAGGACATCCTTCCTCAGGTAAGGCCACCAAAACTTTTTTTTAAAAATATTTTTATTAGGGTATTTGCAATTTTTATTATAATAACAATAGTAGTGACATAAACATGGTACAATAAACATTTCCACCCCATCACAATCTTCACACACCCCAACCATAAAACAATAGGTCGGCCCCTTTGGAATTCTGCTACTGCTGACATTTTCATTTTCTCCGAGAAAGTCACTGAACGGCTGCCACCTCCGGGTGAACCCTAACATTGACCCTCTTACGGCAAACTTTATTTTCTCAAGACAGAACCCCAGCCGGGGGGGGGGGGCTCAAGTCCCTCCACATTAATAAGATCCGTCTCCGGGCTACCAGGGAGGCAAAGCCTCTTTTCGCCCCCTGAACTCCCGGCTCATCCGACACTCCAAAGATCACCACCTCCGGACTCGGCACCACCCGTGTTTTGAGCACCGTGGACATTGCCTTAGCGAAACCCTGCCACAACCCTCTGAGCTCCGGGCATGCCCAAAACATGTGGACATAATTTGCTGGGCTTCCCGCGCACCTTGCACACCTGTCCTCTACCCCATAAAACTTGCTCATACGGCCCTCTCTCATGTGTGCCCGGTGGACCACCTTGAATTGTATCAGGCTAAGCCTGGCACATGATGAGGATGTATTAACCTTGCTTAGGGCATCTGCCCACAGACCCGCCTCTCTCTCTCCTAGCTCATCCTTCCACTTGCCCTTCAGCTCCTCCACCGGAGTTTCCTCCGCGTCCAAAAGTTCCTGGTAAATATCTGATACCTTCCCCTCTCCCACACATGTGCTGGAGACAACTCTGTCCTGTATCCCCCGTGGCAGCAGCAGCGGAAAGGCCGGAACCTGCCTTCTCAAGAAGTCTCACACCTGCAAATCCGAAACCCATTCCCTGCTGGCAATTCAAATTTATCCTCCAAGGCTTTCAAGCTGGGGAAGCTCCTGTCTATAAATAGATCCCCCATGTATCCCCGATACATGTGGTGTATCGGGCCGGCGAGAACGGAAGAGGTGCCGATATCAGTGCTCCCAAACTTGTGTCTTTACATGACGCCGCCTCCATCTTGCTCCCACATGGACCCCTCCCCCACTACCCACTTCCTAATCATGGCTATATTAGCCGCCCAGTAGTAATTGCAAAAGTTCGGCAGTGCCAACCCACCCTCCCCCCGACTGCGCTCCAGCAACACTCGAGGGTTTTACCCTCCCACACAAAGCCCGAAATAAACTTATTCACCCGCTTGAAAAAGGCCCTTGGGATGAAGATAGGGAGGCACTGAAAGACAAACCGAAATCTGGGGAGACCATCACTTTCACAGTCTGTACCCTCCCATCCAGTGATAGCGGGAGCATATCCTGTTCTACGAGCCGGGATAGGTTTAACTTGTACAATGCCTCCTATTCCCGGGCCACCTGAATTCCCAGATACCGAAAGCTCCTTCCTTCATTCTAAACGGAAGCTCTGCCAGTCTCTTCTGTCCTCTTGCCTGGACTGCGAACATCTTTTTTTTCCCATGTTCAATTCATACCCCGAAAAATTACCAAATTCCTTGAGGATCCGCATAACTTCCCCCATCCCCTCCAATGAGTCTGAAATATACAAGAGCAGGTCATCTGTGTAAAGCAAGACCCGCTGCTACCCCCCCACCCCCCCCAAACCAGCCCTTTCCAGTTCCTAGAGGCTCCTAACGCCATGGCTAAATGGTCCTATGGCCAAAGCAAACAGGGGGCACCCTTGCCTCGTCCCTCGGTGTAGTTTAAATTATACCGACCTCAGCCGGTTCGTGTGCACACTCGCTACTGGTGCCTGATAGAGCAACCACACCCAGTTAATAAAGCCCTCACCAAACACAAACCTTCCCAGTGCCTCCCACAGGTAATCCTACTCCACCCAATCAAAAGCCTCCGTATCCATCGTTACCACCACCTCCATCTCCCCTCTTTCTGAGGGCATCATAACATTTAAAAGCCTTCGAACATTGGCCTCGAGTTACCTGCCCTTTACAAATCCCGTCTGGTCTTCCCCTATCACCCCGGGGCACAGTCCTCTATCCTTGTGGCCGGTATCTTAGCCAGCAGTTTGGCATCCACATTCAGTAGAGAAATTGGCCTGTATGACCCGCATTGCTCCGGATCCTTCTCCCGTTTCAGGATCAGTGAAATCGAGGCCTGCGACATTGTTGGGGGGAGGACTCCCTTCTCTCTTGCTTCGTTAAATGTCCTCACCAGCAGTGGGCTTAATATCTCTGAAAGCTTCTTATAGAATTCCACTGGGTAGCCGTCCAGCCCTGGGGCCTTGCCCAACTGCATGCCCTCCAGCCCCTTGATTATTTCCTCAATTTCAATTGGGGCTCCCAGCCCTTCCACCCTCGGGAACCTCAACTGACCCAAAAACTGCCTCATCCCCTCCACCCCCACCGGGGGTTCCGACTCATATAATTTGCTGTAAAATTCCTTAACCACCTCATTCACCCCCATTGGATCCAGTACCGTATTACCACCTCTACTCTTTACTCTCCCTTTCTCCCTTTTTCTGAGCTGGTGTGCTAACATTCTGCTCGCCTTTTCCCCCATACTCATAAATCGCCCCCCCCTTGCCTGCCTCAGCTGTTCCACTGCTTTCCCTGTAGTCAACAGCCCAAACACCGCCTGTAACTTCTGCCGCTCCCTCAGTAGTCCTGCGTTCGGGGCCTCCAAATATCTCCTGTCCACTTGGAGTATCTCTATCCTCCAACTAACCTATCCCTCTCAGCCTGTTCCACCTTTTCTCTGGGCCTCTATCGAGAGTAATTCCCCTCTGACCACTGCCTTCGAAGCTTCCCAAATCTTTGTTGCAGAGTCCTCGCCCGTATCATTTGTTTCCAGGTAGTTCTAGATGGACTTGTTAACCCACCCACAGATCGCTTCATCTGCTAACAACCCCACATCCAGCCTTCATAGCGGGCGTTGTCCTCTCTCCAAACTAATCCATAGATCTGCCCAATGTGGGGCATGATCCGGCACTGCAATTGCCGACTACTCCGTATCCACCACCCCCGCTATGAGTCCTGCTCAGAACAAAAATGTCGATGCGAGAGTATACCTTGTGGACATGGGAGAAAAAAGAAAACTCCTTCGATGGGTCTACTCTCACCCCCCAACCCCCGTCCTGGATTTTGACCGGTCCAATTCCGGATCAATGACTATTAAAATCTCCTCCCATGATCAAGTTATAGAACAGTACAACACAGAACAGGCCCTTCGGCCCTCGATGTTGTGCCGAGCAAATGATCACCCTACTCAAACCCACGTATCCACCCTATACCCGTAACCCCCCCCCCCCCCCCCCCACCCACCCCTAACTTTTTTTTAGGACACTACGGGCAATTTAGCATGGCCAATCCACCTAACCCGCACATCTTTGGACTGTGGGAGGAAACCGGAGCACCCGGAGGAAACCCACGCACATGCGGGGAGGACGTGCAGACTCCGCACACACAGTGACCCAGCCGGGAACCGAACCTGGGACCCTGGAGCTGTGAAGCATTTATGCTAACCACCATGCTACTGTGCTGCCCTCTTAAGTCTGGGATCTTACCTACCACCCACCTCATAAATTCCATATTGTCCCAATTTGGAGCATATACGTTCACAAGTACCACCTGCACCCCCTGCAGCTTCCCACTCACCATTATTTACCTACCCCCATGTCTAACACGATTCTCCCTGCCTCGAATGCCACTTGTTTATTGATCAAGATCACTACCCCCCTGGTCGTGAGTCGTGCCCTGAGTGGAACACTTGGCCAACCCACCCCTTTCTCAATCTAGTCTGGTCTATAGCCATTAGGTGTGTCTCTTGTAACATTGCCACATCCGCCTTCAGTCCCCCCCGTCCCGTCCCCCCAAATGTGCAAATACGTGAGCCCTCCTGACTGGCCCATTCAACCCTCTAACATTCCATGTAATCATAGATCATAGAATTTACAGTGCAGAAGGAGGCCATTCAGCCCATCGAGTCTGCACTGGCTCTTTGAAAGAGCACCATACCTAAGCCCACAACTCCACCCTATCCCCATAACCCAGTAACCCCACCCAACACTAAGGGCAATTTTGAACACTAAGGGCAATTTATCATGGCCAATCCACCTAACCTGCACATCTTTGGACTGTGGGAGGAAACCGGAGCACCCGGAGGAAACCCACGCAGACACGGGGAGAATTATGCAGACTCCGCACAGACAGTGACCCAAGCCGGGAATCGAACCTGGGACCCTGGAGCTGTGAAGCAATTGTGCTAACCACCATGCTACTGTGCTGCCCGGTAATCGGCCTGGTTTGGGGGGGAGGGGGGGTGCTTGTTGCACATAATACTAATTCAAACCAGCACAAAAGTGATTTTCAACAAATCACCACGACAATACTCTCCAAGGATTCAGTGTCTTCAGTTCACCTCCAGTCTTTTTTCGTTGATGAAAGTCCATACATTGTCTGGTGTTCCGAAGTAAAAATCCCACCTCTCATATGTGACGCACAGACAGGGTGTGTACAACATCCCGAACTTCACCCCCTTCGTAAAGAGGGCCGTTTTTGCCCGATTAAACCCAGCTCGCCTTTTGGCCAAATCCGAGCCCAGAACTTGCTGGCCCATTCTTTCTTGGCTCACCTCAGAACGTGTTCCTTGTCCACGAATCGGTGTAAATCGCCCTCGGCGACTCATTCGCTCGGGGCTTCTTCACGAAGACTCTGTGCGCTCTATCCACTTCCAGGGGTCGAGGGAACGCTTCAGCCCCCATCAACTTCTCCAACACGCTCATCACACAGGCCCTTGCATCCGATCCCTCACTGCCTTCAGGGAGACTGACGATTCTCAGATTCTGCCTCCTGGACATGTTCTCCAGCTTCTCCTGCATTCATTTCTGGCGGTCATTCATCATCTCCACCTTGCTCTCCAGCACAGTTAGGTATTCCTCGTGCTCGGACACCTTTTTCTTCACCTCCTGGATCGTTCGTCCGTGGGTCTCCTGATTCTGCACCACCTGATCAATCGAAGTCTTGATCGGGTCCAGCGTGGCTGCCTTAAGCTTGGCGAAGCAATCTTCAAAAAACTTCACCAGCTGCTCCGCTGACCACTGTGCCGTCTCCCCCACCCCCACCCCCAAATCTCACTGAAGCATCTCTGCATCCTCCTCACAGCTCACCCTCCCACTCAACTTTATATCACCGGCAAATTTTGAAATAATACATTTAGTTCCGTCATCCAAATCATTAATATATACTATGAACAGTTGGGGTCTCAGCACAGATCCCTGCCGTACCCCACTAGCCACTGCCTGCCAATCAGAAACCGATCCATTTATTCCTATTTTTTGCTTCCTATTTGCTAACCAGCTTTCTATCCATCTCAAGACATTACCCATATCCCATGCACTTTAACTTTACATAGTAACCTGCTACGTGAGAACTTGTCGAAAGCCTTCTGAAGGGCTAAATAAACGACATCCACCAGGTCAACTCTACTACAGATTTCCCTTTCATAAATCCATGCTGACTTTGAGTATACCACTGCTTTCCAAATGCTGTGAAATTCTTGATAATGGACTCCAGCAGCTTTCTACTATCGACGTTACACTCACTGGTCTATAGTTCCCTGTTTTCTCTTGACCTCCCTTTTTGAATAGCGGGGTTATATTAAATACCTTCCAAACTGCAGGAATCATTCCAGAGTCCAAAGAACTTTGGAAAATGACTACCAATGGATCTACTATTTCTAGGGCCACTTCCTTAAGTACTCTGGGATGAAGATGATCAGGCCCTGGAGATTTGTCTGCCTTCAATCCCATTAATTTCCCTAAACCATTTCTTTACTAATACTGAATTCCTTAACTCTTCAGTAAAACTTGTGTATCTCAGAACTTCCAGTACATTTTTCATATCTTCCTTTGTGAAGACAGAGCAAAGTACGAATTTAGTTCCCCAGCCATTTCTTTGTTCCCAGTTATGAATTCCCCCGTTTCTGACTGTAACAGGCCTACATTAGTTTTTATCAATCTTTTTCTCTTTACATACCGATAGAAACATAGTCAGTTTTTATGTTCCCCTCAAGGTTACTTTCAAGTTGTATTTTCCCCCTTTTTTTAAAAATCAACATTTTATTGAGATACTTATGGTTTTATAAGAATAACAGAAGAAACAATGTATATACAATTATAAACATAGTGCAAAAGCCGTCTTCCTCCCTCACAGGTCCCACCTTTCCTAGCCTCCTATTCTGCACTAAACAACCCCCCCCCCCCTTCTGCTGACGGTTAATTCTCCCTAAAGAAGTCGACGAACGGCTGCCACCTCCGGGTGAACCCTGACATTGACCCTCTAAGGGTGAACTTGATTAGCTCCAGACAGAGAAAGCTAGCCATGTCAGTGAGCCAGGTCTCCGACTTTGGAGCCTTTGAGTCCCTCCAAGCTAATAGTATCCGTCTCCGGGCTACCAGAGAAGCAAAGGCCAGAACATCTGCCTCTTTCTCCTCCTGGATTCCCGGGTCTTCCGACACCCCAGAAATCGCCACCTCCGGACTTGGTGCCACCCTTGTTTTCAATACTTTGGACATGACGTCTGCAAACCCCTGCCAGAATCCCCTAAGGTTCGGGTGTGCCCAGGACATATGGACATGGTTTGCTGGTCCTCCCGCACACCTTGCGCGCCTGTCTTCCACCCCAAACAAACTGCTCATCTGGGCCACTGTCACGTGAGCCCGGTGAACGACCTTAAACTGTATCAGGCTGAGACTGGCACATGTTGTGGACGTGTTGACTTTACTCAACGCCTCCGCCCAGAGACCGTCCTCTATCTCTCCTCCTAACTCCTCTTCCCATTTGTGTTTCAGCTCCTCGATCTGCGTTTCCTCTGACCCCATAAATTCCTTATAAATGTCCAAAACCCTCCCTTCTCCCACCCACACTCTGGAAACTACCCTGTCCTGTATCCCCCTTGGTGGTAGGAGCTGGAAGGTTGAGACCTGTCTGCGTAGGAAGCCTCGCGCCTGCAGGTACCTAAACTCATTCCCTCCCATCAGTTTAAATTTCAACTCCAGTTCCGCAAGCTGGGTAAGCTCCCCTCTATAAACATATCGCCCATCCTCTCGATTCCTTCTCGATGCCACCTCCAGAACCTTCCATCTAACCTTCCCGGGGCAAACCAGTGATTATTGCAAATTGGGGACCAGACCGATGCTCCCTCTGCTCCCACATGTCTCCTCCATTGCCCCCAGACTCTCAGGGCCGTGGCCACCATGGGGCTGGTGCAGCCCAGTAATAATTACTAAAATTTGGGAGTACCAGCCTGCACTCCCCCCGGTTACGCTCCAACATCCCCTTTTTTAACTCGCGGGGCCTTACCTGCCCATACAAAGCCCGAGATCACCTTGTTGACCCGTTTAAAAAAGGACCGCGGAATAAAGATGGGGAGACAGTGAAACACAAACAGGAATCTTGATAGAACCGTCATTTTCACTGTCTACCCTCCCAGCCAGTGACCACGGGAGCACATCCTCACTCCGAAAATCCTCCTTCATTTGATCTACTAGTCGGGCCAGATTCAGCTTGTGTAGCCGTTCCCATTCCCGCGCCACCTGGATGCCTAGGTACCGAACGCTTCCCCCTGTCATAATATACACACAGGTATATGATGGTGCACAGACAGGAAGTGATTGACACACAGGATGACCAATGAACACACAGAACACAGCAGCCAATCACCAGACAGGACACGACCACTATAAAGCCAGAGGGCACTAGTTTTCCCGCTCTCTTGGGATCCAGCCTCTGAGACAGTCAGAGCCCGTGAGCAACAACTAGAACGTCCACCATGTGGTAGTAAGATAGTCTGGTCAGGTTAGCCTCAGGTCTCCAGTCCAGCCCTACAGGGGCTGTTTAGCATACTGTGCTAAATCGCTGGCTTTTAAAGCAGGCCAGCAGCATGGTTCGATTCCCGTACCAGCCTCCCCGGACAGGCGCCGGAATGTGGCGACTAGGGACTTTTCACAGTAACTTCATTGAAGCCTACTCGTGACAATAAGCGATTTTCATTTCATTTCAGTCAACTCAGCATAGTGTCAACCCACAGTTAAAGTATGTATGATAGTTAAGAGTTCAATAAAATCGAGTTGCACTTCTTCAAGTGTTGGAAGCCTGTCTCTCTCACTGCTCTGGTAAACACAGTCCTCGCAGACCCAGCATACCCAACACATCATGGTACCAGTGAGTCATGCTCGAGTTTGACGGACCTAGCTTGAGATAATCTGCCTTCGACCAGCGATCAGCCATCCGGTAACATGGACAGCGTCCGCCCTCCCCCCGCAGCTCCGCATCGCCGGCAACCTCAGTGCTAACTGGAAGATTTTCAAGCAGAAGTTCCAGCTATATCTTGAAGCCACCGACCTCGAAGCCGTATCGGATGCCAGGAAGATTGCTCTCTTCCTTTCTACAGCCGGGGACCACGCTATCCACATCCTCAACTTCCTCACCTTTGCTGAAGACGAGGACAAGACAAAGTTTAAAACAGTCCTGCTGAAGTTCGACAGCCACTGACATCGAAGTCAACGAGAGCTTTGAACGCTCTGTGTTCCAGCAGAGGCTTCAGGGTAAGGATGAACCTTTTCAGTCCTTTTTAACCCATTTCCGCATCCTTGCGCAGTCCTCCAACTACGGCTCCACTTCCGACTCCATGATCCGCAACCAGATCATTTTCGGGGTCCACTCCGACCCCCTTCGCCAGCAGCTCTTTAAAGTTAAGCAGCTCACCCTTGCCATTGAAACCTGTGTCCTACATGAGCACGCTAACAACCGGTACTCCCATATCAAGGCAGCAGAGACGGCGCAGCAAGGCCCCCACGATGCGGAGCGGGTGCAGGCCGTAAAACAGCTCCAAGCCTGAGTCTGGGTCAGGGCGTGCTTTTCCCGGGTTCCTGCGCATATGCGCTACAACCAAGGGGACGATGAGGCCGACGACCGAACTGCACAGGTGTGCACATCGTTCGACCGTACCGCGCATGACGGTGGCGCACGGAGAGTCCTGACGTCGGCGCCATGATGGGCAACAACTGTGGATCTGCCCATTTAAAGCGGCAATGTCCCACAAAATCTCGACGCTGTCTCCAGTGTGGCAACCTCGGCCACTACGCAGCCCTGTGCAGATCTGCGCAACTGCACAACACTCAGAGATCCCAGCTGCAGCGCAGGAACGTCCAGTCCGTGCAGCAACCCGTTGCAGACTCCGAATCTCCACATCCTCACTCCGAAAATCCTCCTTCATTTGATCTACTAGTCAGGCCAGATTCAGCTTGTGTAGCCGTTCCCATTCTCGCGCCACCTGGATGCCTAGGTACCGAACGCTTCCCCCTGTCATAATATACACACAGGTATATGATGGTGCACAGACAGGAAGTGATTGACACACAGGATGACCAATGAACACACAGAACACAGCAGCCAATCACCAGACAGGATACGGCCACTATAAAGCTAGAGGGCTCTAGTTTTCCCGCTCTCTTGGGATCCAGCCTCTGAGACAGTCAGAGCCCATGTAGCAACAACACGAATATCCACCATGTGGCAGCAAGATAGTCTGGTCAGGTTAACCTCAGGTCTCCAGTCAAGTCAGCATAGTGTCAACCCACAGTTAAAGTATGTATGATAGTTAAGAGTTCAATAAAATCGAGTTGCATTTCTTCAAGTGTTGGAAGCCTGTCTCTCTCACTGCTGCAGTAAACGCAGTCCTTGCAGACCCAGCTTACCCAACACATTACCCCCTACCACTCTAAACGGCAGCTCCACAATTGCCTCCCCTGCCCCTTGCCTGGAGAACATCTCGTTTTCCCCATGTTCAATTTATACCCCGAAATCTAGCCGAAATCCCGCAGAATCCCCATAATTTCTTCCATCCCTTCCACGGGTCCGACACACATAAGAGCAGATTGCCCGCGTATAGCGAGACTCTATGTTCCACGCCCTCCCGGACCAGTCCCTTCCTGCCCTTTGAGGCTCTTAACACAATTGCCAGCGGTTCTATGGCCAGTGCAAACAACAGCGGGGAGAGGGGGCACCACTGCCTCGTCCCCCAGTGCAGCCTTAACTAGCCCGATGTCAGCCTGTTCGTCCGAACACTTGCCACGGGCGCCTGATCCAGCAGCCTGACCCAGTCACTGAACCCCGTCCAAATCCAAACCACCTCAATACCCCCCACAGATAATCACATTCCACCCGGTCAAATGCCTTCTCTGCATCCATTGCGACCACTACCTCTACATCCCTACCCTCTGGGGGCATCATGATCACATTCAACAGTCTTCTTACATTGGCCGCCAACTGCCTCCCCTTAACAAATCCCGTCTGGTCCTCCCCAATCACGTCCAGGATGCAGTACTCAATCCTTGAGGCCAAGATCTTAGCCAACAATTTGGCGTCTGCATTTAGCAGGGAGATCGGTCTGTAAGACCCGGATAGCTCCGGGTCCTTATCCCGCTTCAGGATCAATGAGATAGTGGCCTGTGGCATCGTCAGGGGAAGCCCCCTCCCCCCCTCTCCCTTGCCTCATTAAATGTCCTCATCAGCAGTATGCCAGAGAACCCTTTGCAAAACTCCACGGGGTACCCATCCGGCCCCCAACCCTTCAACCAAGTCTTCACCAACCTTTGGGAACTTCGGACCCCCTAAGAATTGCCTCATCCCCTCCGGCCCCGCTGGGGGTTCCGACTCATACAGCCTGCTGCAGAATTCATCGAACGCCTTATTGACCCCAGCTGAATCTCTGACCAGGTTCCCATCTCTGTCCCTTACTTTCCCAATCTCCCTGGCTGTCTCCCGCTTTCTGAGCTGCTGCGCAAGCATTTTACTGGCCTTCTCCCATTATTCATAGATCGACCCCCTCGCCTTCCTCAGCTGCTCCACCACTTTCCCTGTAGTTAACAAGCCAAACTCCGCCTGTAGCCTCCGTCGTTACCTTAGAAACCCTGCCTCTGGGGTCTCCGCATATCTCCTGTGGACCTATAGTATTTCCTTTATCAGTCGGTCCGTCTCTGCCCTGTCTACCTTCTCCCCATGGGCCCGTAACGATATCAGCTCCCCTCTAACCACCGCCTTCAGCGTCTCCCAGACTACCGCAGCCGAAACTTCCCCTGTGTCGTTGACTTCCAGATAGTTCTGGATACATTTCATTACACACCTCCTCATCCACTAATAGTCCCACATCCAGCCTCCAGTGTGGGCGCTGGCGACCCTCCTTGCTCACCTGTAGGTCAACCCAGTGCGGGGCATGGTCCGAGATCGTGATCGCTGAATACTCAATATCCACTACCCCGTCAGTAAAGCCCTGTTCAGGATATAAAAGTCAAACCCCCATAACCAGCTTATGCGAATCCAGGGCCGGGATCCTCCCCAACATTCTCCTTATGAACTCCACATCATCCCAATTCAGCGCGTACACATTCACGAGCACCACCAGCAGCCCCTCCAGCTTCCCATTGACCATAATGTACCGACCCCCCCATGTCCGCAACTATTCTTCCCGCTTCGAATGACACTCGCTTGTTAATCAGGATCGCGACCCCTCTAGTCTTAGAGTCCAGCCCTGAGTGGAAAGCCTGTCTGACCCATCCCTCCTTTAGTCTGACCTGGTCAGTTACTCTAAGGTGCATCTCCTGTAACATTGCCACGTCCGCCTTCAGTCCCCTCAAATGCGCGAACACGTGTGCCCTCTTAACCGGCCCATTTAGCCCTCTTACATTCCATGTGATCAGCCTGGTTGGGGGCTTCTCGTGTGTCCCCCCTCCGCCGATCAGCCATCCCCTTTCTTGGGTCAGTCTCCAGTCCGCGCCCCACACATCTGCTGGCGCGCCCCCAGGCAGCCTCCATCCCCGACCACCCTATTGTCCCACAGCAAACGTCCCTCCCCTGTCAGCAGAACATTTCCCCCCTCCCCCCTAGTAACAGCACCATACACACAGCCCCGTCCAACAAGCATACCATCTACTCACCCCCCACTGTGCTTCCGTGAACTAGCCCGCCCAGCTAGCTTGGTGGCCCCCGCCCATGGCACCAGACATTTTTCCACCTATTGTTCAAAATAAGGGGAAGTAGATTTAGGACTGAGTTTAGGAGGAACTTCTTCACCCAAAGGGTTGTGAATCTATGGAATTCCTTGCCCAGTGAAGCAGTTGAGGCTCCTTCATTAAATGTTTTTAAGGTAGAGATAGATAGGGTTTTGAAGAATAAAGGGATTAAGGGTTATGGTGTTCGGGCCGGAAAGTGGAGCTGAGTCCACAAAAGATCAGCCATGATCTCACTGAATGGCGGAGCAGGCTCGAGGAGCCAGATGTCCGACTCCTGCTCCTAGTTCTTATGTTCTTTTCAGTTGGTCTCTCAACATTCCCACCTCCACCTCCATTGTTGTTTGGTGTTCCTCCTGCTCAGTCAGTGCCTTCTCCACTTTCTGGATTGCCCGATCTTGAGCATCCAGTTTGAGTTCCAGTCGCGCAGTCGACTCCTTAATCGGGTTCAAACATTCCTGTTTCTGACTGATGAAGCCCTCCTGAATAAACTGCATCAACTGCGCCGACCGCTGGGTCGTCGAGCCAGGACTCCGGTCGTCCACCATGCTTTCTCCCATTGCAACCTCAGCCCAAGCCTTCTCCGTTTGTCTATTTCTTCCTTTGCGAGCACTCCTGGTCCGCTTCTCCATGCACTGATGCAGGATTCCTCTTCCCAATTGCATCCAACATCAATTTTCCACTTCAGATCTGACAAAAAATCGGGAAAAAAGGTCCAAAGTTCCGACCCGGGTGGGAGCCACCAAATGTGCGACCTACTCCTTCATAGCCACCACCGGAAGTTCGTATTTTCCCCTTCTTAATCAATCCCTTGGTTTAACTTTGCTGTATTTTAAACTGTGCTCAATCCTCTGGTCTACTGCTTTTTCTTGCTAATTTGTTTGCTTCTTTGAATCTAATACTATCTCTAGATGGTTTCACGGGTCGGCGCAACATCGAGGGCCGAAGGGCCGGTACTGCGCTGTAATGTTCTATGTTCTAATTTCCCTTGTAAGCCATGGTTTGGCCACAGTTCCCTTTCTACTCTTGCGCCAAAGAGGAATAAACAGCTTTTGGAGTTCACCTGTTCATTCCTTGAATGCTGCCATTGCCTGTCCGCTGTCCTTCCTTCAATAATGTTTCCCAGTCTGTCACAGCCAGCTCATGCCTCATACCATCATAGTTACCTTTATTGAGGTTCAGGACCCTGGTCTCAGAATTAACTATCTCATTATCCACCATGATAAAGAATTCTAACATATTATGGTCACTCATCCCCAAAGGTTCTCTCTCAACTAGATTGCCAACTAATCCTTTCTCATTGCACAACACCCAGTCCAAGATGGTCTGTTCCTTTGTTGGCTCCTCAACAAATTGGACCAGAAAACCAATTGAATCCCCTATAACTATTGCATTCTCACACTCTTAACTCCTCCCCTCTGCAGTAGAACCAACCGTGGTGCAACAAATTTGTCTGTTGCTGCTTTCCCCTGAGAGGCCATTCCCCTCAACAGTATCCAAAGCGGGATATCTGTTTGGCAGGGGAATGGCCACAGGAGATTCCTGTACTACCTGCCTCGCTCACTTGCTCTGTCTGCTGGTCACCCATTCCCTTCTTGCCTGTGGAGTCTGAGCCTGCGGTGTGACCACCTCTCTATATGTGCTATCCACAACACTCCCCGCCTCACGGATGCTCCACAGTGTCACGTTTTTTAAAAAAGGCTTAAAAGTGTCATGTTGTGCCGGCACTTCCGTGTGTCATTTACCTTTAAAAGCTGAGGGAAAATAATTGAAATGTGAAGCTTCGCTGCAGGTGCCCTGATACCCAATGTAAATTTACTCAGCTTCGGACAATGTACAACAGATACATCATAACATTGGGGAATGGTGGTGCTTTTTGGTCACGCTGTCCATCTGCGGCGCCCTTTTCTAAGCCGACAGTTAAACATCGAGGTGTTAATCACTGTAAACCAGCTCCACCGGGCAGAATGTCGTGTTCCCGTGTCTGACACTGGATCCCAAAGCAACTTCCGCTTTGACAAAGAATCATCCAGACTCGAAACGTTAGCTCTGTCCCCTCTCCACAGCTTCTGTCCCCTCTCCACAGCTTCTGTCCCCTCTCCACAGCTTCTGTCCCCTCTCCACAGCTTCTGTCCCCTCTCCACAGCTTCTGTCCCCTCTCCACAGCTTCTGTCCCCTCTCCACAGCTTCTGTCAGAACTGCTGAGATTTTCCAACATTTTCTGTTTCTGTTACCCTTCAACCACCACCAGCCCAGCCTGTGACAGTCCGCAGACCAGGCCTTGGACCTGTCAGTCATCTCACAGCCCATTGAACCAGCATCATCCTCAATCCCTATCCATTGCCTACGAGTAACAAGATGCACTCAAAGAACATGAGGCAGTTTCAGGATGACATCGTACCGTGTACATGAGTATGCTCCGAGAAACAGACTTTTATATTTAGCATTTGCAATTTGTTATTTTGGAATGTGTGAAAATATTTTGAAACTTGCAAGAAGATTCTGTGCAAATGGTGCACGTTACCTACGCTGAATCGCAGTAATCTATCCGGTTAATTTTGGCTTCCAGGTCAGATTATGACACATGAATTTGGTCTAGAATTTGGAACTGAACGTTTCAGATCGACTTCCTGCCCTCTCCCCTGTCCCCCCCCCCCCCCCCCCCCCCCCCGCGCCCACCCACCCCCCCAGCCATTCTGGAATCCACATTATAGGAGGGATGTGATAGCCACTGGAAAGGGAGCAGAGGAGATTTACCAGGATGTTGCCTGGGCCGGAGAGTTTTAGTTATGAAGAGGGATTGGATAGACTGGGATTGTTTGCCTTGGAGCAGAGGAGACTGAGGGGGGACAGGATTGAGATGTAGAAAATTATGAGGGGCAGAGATAGAGTAGACAGGAAGAAACTTTCCCCTTGGTGGAGGGATCAATGACCAGGGGGCAGAGATTTAAGGTAAGGGGCAGGAGGGTTAGAGGGGATGTGAGGGAAAAACCTTTTCACCCAGAGGGTGGTGGGAGTCTGGAACTCGCTGCCTGAAAGGGGGGTGGAGGCAGAGACCCTCAGAACATTGAAGAAGTATTTAGATGTGCCCCTGCGATCCCAGGGCAGATACAGCGATGGGCCAAGTGCTGGGAAATGGGATTAGAATGGTTAGATGGGTGTTTTTGACTGGCACAGACGCGATGGGCCGAAGGGGCCTTTTCTGTGCTGTATGATTCTAGAACTCTGAAAGGAGCAGATCACTTGTTTTGTATTTTCTGGGCAGACAGTTTTGTTTACTGGTTGTGAGGGGGGCAGAGGGGCCGGTGCCAATTATATTCTAACTACTTTCCCCAATCTCCCATTCTGCCCCAACTGCAGACCTGCTCCTTGTTCCCAATCTCTGGAAATGCTCCTTCATCCCAAAGCAATGTGCTTCATAGATGAGAATTCTGTGTGTGGACAAAATGTTACTGCTCTGCAATGTTGTTCGTTAATGATCCAATCAGATCCACCACAATATTTGAATTATTCTGGACTGTGTCTAAACTGATCCCAAAAGGCAGGAAACGGCCAGGCAATTAGAAAAGGCTGACTGCCAAAAAGATTAAATCCAGGACAGTGAGTTGCATTAGAATGTTCTTTATTCACACCGGTTTTGCTGCACTAAAATACTACATTGTCACAGAAAGCAGAGGGAGCCGATTCAGTCTTGTCCCCGGTCTTCTACTCTTCGTGCTGGAATAGAAAAAACTCGGTCAGTAAACATGGAACATCAACAGCGAACAGAGCCACCAGAGTGACCGGGCCGGGGCCTGGGACAGGCAGGGTGACCAGAGTGACCGGGCCGGGGCCTGGGACTGACCGAGTGACCAGTGCCTGGGACAGGCAGAGCCACCAGAGTGACCGGGCCGGGGACTGGGACAGGCAGGGTGACCATTGTAACCGGGCCGGGGCCTGGGACAGGCAGGGTGACCAGCGTGACCGGGCCGGGGCCTGGGACTGACCGAGTGACCAGGGCCTGGGACAGGCAGAGTGACCAGAGTGACCGGGTCGGGGCCTGGGACAGGCAGAGTGACCGGGCAGGGGCCTGGGACAGGCAGAGTGACCAGAGTGACCGGGTCGGGGCTTGGGACTGACCGAGTGACCAGTGCCTGGGACAGGCAGAGTGACCAGAGTGACCGGGCTGGGGCCTGGGACAGGCAGGGTGACCAGGGCCTGGGACAGGCAGAGTGACCAGCGTGACCGGGCCGGGGCCTGGGACTGACCGAGTGACCAGAGTGACCGGGCTGAGATCTGGGACAGGCAGAGTGACCAGGGCCTGGGACAGGCAGAGTGACCAGAGTGACCGGGCCTGGGACAGACCAGTGACCAGGGCCTGGGACAGGCAGAGTGACCAGAGTGACCGGGCCGGGGCCTGGGACAGGTAGAGTGACCGGGCCTGGGACAGACCAGTGACCAGAGTGACCGGGCCGGGGCCTGGGACAGGCAGAGTGACCAGAGTGACCGGGCCGGGGCCTGGGACAGGCAGAGTGACCAGGGCCTGGGACAGGCAGAGTGACCAGAGTGACCGGGCTGGGGCCTGGGACAGGCAGAGTGACCAGAGTGACCGGGCTGGGGCCTGGGACAGGCAGAGTGACCAGAGTGACCGGGCTGGGGCCTGGGACAGGCAGAGTGACCAGGGCCTGGGACAGGCAGAGTGACCAGAGTGACCGGGCTGGGGCCTGGGACAGGCAGAGTGACCGGGCAGGGGCCTGGGACAGGCAGAGTGACCGGGCAGGGGCCTGGGACAGGCAGAGTGACCAGGGCCTGGGACAGACCAGTGACCAGAGTGACCGGGCCGGGGCCTGGGACAGGCAGAGTGACCAGGGCCTGGGACAGGCAGAGTGACCAGAGTGACCGGGCCGGGGCCTGGGACAGGCAGAGTGACCAGGGCCTGGGAAGGCAGAGTGACCAGAGTGACCGGGCTGGGGCCTGGGACAGGCAGAGTGACCAGGGCCTGGGACAGGCAGAGTGACCAGCGTAACTGGGCCGGGGCCTGGGACTGACCGAGTGACCAGGGCCTGGGAAGGCAGGGGAGGCAGAGGAGGACCTGGCAACATTGCAACTCCAATCAGGAACCTAGGGTTTGGCAGGTTGGGTGTTGGGAGGATGTTCCCCCTGGAGGGAGAATCTAGAATAGGGAGAGAGATTGTTTCAGGGAGAGACTTTCAGAATAAGAGATCTGCCTTTTAAGACTGAGGAGGAATTTCTTTGCATGGGTCATTAATCTTTGAATTCTCTCCCACAGCAAGAGCAATGGCTGTGGGTCACTCAATAGATTTGAGGTGGAGTTAGATTTTTTCATTAACAAAAAGAGTCAAGGATTATGGTTGTGGGGGGGCGGGGTGAGTAAAGGCTACAATTAGATCAGCCATGACCCTTTGGAATGGTGGGGCAGGAGCAGTGGATAATTGACCGACTCCTGCTCTTTGTTATGGTCCTATACTGTGGGGCTGGTTTAGCACAGTGGGCTAAACAGCTGGCTTTTAAAGCAGACCAAGGCAGGCCAGCAGCACAGGTTCAATTCCCGTGGCAGGCTCCCCGAACAGGTGCCGGAATGTGGCAACTAGAGGCTTTTCACAGTAACTTCATTGAGGCCTACTCGTGACAATAAATGATTATATTATATTATTGCAAGAGTAGGTCAGAGGCTGAAAATATCTTTTGCAGCAAGTAACCCCCCCCCCCCCCCCCCCACCCCGCCTCCACAACCTGACTCCCCAAATCCTGTCCTTCATCAAAAGGTGCAAGTCAGGAGTCTGATGAAATACTCTGTGCTTGTCTGATGAGTGCAGCTTCAAGAAGATTTGAAGCTCGACACCATCTAGGTTAAAGCAGCCCATCATCACCCCATCAACCACATTAAATATTCACTCCCTCCAACACGTGGTGCCTCAGTGTGTATCTCCTACAGATTCACAGCAGCAAGTTGCGAAGGATTCTCTGACAGCACCTTCCAAACCCGTGGCATGTACCACCCGGAAGGATAAGGGCAGTAAATGCAACCCACCACCACCTGCAGTTCCCCTGAGCCATGCAGCATTGTCACTTGGAAATATTAAAAGGAAGATGTGTGGAGAGATTGTCCAGACCAGGGATGTACTTCTGAGGCTGTATAAGGCTCTAGTCAGACCCCATTTGGAGTATTGTGAGCAGTTTGGGCCCCGTATCTAAGGAAGGATGTGCTGGTCTTGGAAAGGGTCCAGAGGAGGTTCACAGGAATGATCCCTGGAATGAAGAGCTTGTCATATGAATGAAATGAAAATCGCTTATTGTCACGAGTAGGCTTCAATGAAGTTACTGTGAAAAGCCCCTAGTCGCCACATTCCGGCGCCTGTCCGGGGAGGCTGGTACGGGAATCGAACCGTGCTGCTGGCCTGCTTGGTCTGCTTTATAAGCCAGCGATTTAGCCTGAGGAATGGTTGAGGACTCTGGGGCTGTACTCGTTGGAGTTTAGAAGGATGAGGGGAGATCTTATTGAAACTTACAGGATACTGTGAGGCCTGGATAGAGTGGACGTGGAGAGGATGTTTCCACTTGTAGGAAAAACTAGAACCAGAGGACACCATCTCAGATTAAAGGGACGATCCTTTAAAACAGAGATGAGGAGGAATTTCTTCAGCCAGAGGGTGGTGAATCTGTGGAACTCTTTGCCACAGAAGGCTGTGGAGGCCAAATCACTGAGTGTCTTTAAGACAGATAGATAGGTTCTTGATTAATAAGGGGATCAGGGGTTATGGGGAGAAGGCAGGAGAATGGGGATGAGAAAATATCAGCCATGATTGAATGACGGAACAGACTCGATGGGCCGAGTGGCTTAAATCTGCTCCTATGTCTTATGGTTTTATTAGTTCAGTCCGTAAGAGGGTCATTCAGAAATCTGGAAACAGCGGGGCTGATTTAGCACAGGGCTAAATCGCTGGCTTTGAAAGCAGACCAAGGCAAGCCAGCAGCACGGTTCAATTCCCAGACCAGTCTCCCCAAACAGGCGCCGGAATGTGGCGACTAGGGGCTTTTCACAGTAAATTCATTTGAAGCCTACTTGTGACAATAAGCGACTTTCATTTTCATTTTCAGGAGCTGTTTGTGAGTCTGTTCGAGCGTGTTCTCAGACTTTTGTAGCTCCTGCCCGCTGGAAGATGTTGGAAGAGAGAGTAAGCTGGGTGGGAGGGGTCTTTGATTATGCTGCCCGCTTTCCCCCGGCAGCGGGAGGTGTAGATGGAGGCAGATTTGTATGATGGACGGGTCAGTATTCACAACTTTCATTCATTATGCAGATTGGAAGAGGAGAGGTTGGCTAGGAGAGTATTGTAATCAAGTATAGAGGAAACAAAGTCATGGATGAGGGTCTCAGCAGCAGAAATATATTTTTAGATAATTTCAGTTGCATCATATGACCTAAAAATCTGATGTTTCAGTATATTGGGCAAATTGTTAAAGGTGAAGCTGCCAGTAGGTTTCATACCTTGATATCCCTGCTTTTAGTTCTTAGCTTGTTGACCTGACATTCAGCTATCTCAGCACGTTCCTCAGCATCATTCAGCTCATGTTGTAATGTCCTGTACTTGGTTAGGTTGGTGCTGGCATTTCCTTCCTGTGATGAAACCACAAAATGTTATTTGCTCAGTAAATGGGTATAAATGTGACCACGCTTGGTGTCACTCTGAGGATACTCACAGCCTCTTCAGCCTGTCGCTTGTAGCCCTTGACTTTCAGTTGCAGCTTGTCAATGAGGTCTTGCATACAAAGGATGTTTTTCCGGTCCTCCTCACCCTGGGCAAGGAATGGACAGGTTAACACTGGCAGTTTCCCGAGCCTCACTACTCTAAATCTTTGATTCATTTACCAAAATGGCCAATTGTTTATTTTCACTATTGTTAGAACCAGAAGTAGAGGGTTTAACCAGGTTTCTTTCAATAAACACAATGATTCATTTGCTATGAAACACAACTTGCTTTTTAAAAATAAGTTTTTAAAGCTAACTGGTTAATGTACAAATTGTAATCAGGAAGTATAACTAAATACCCCTTTAAATCCCAATATTGGCCATATATACACCACACACACACAGGACATTCATAACAATACCAGACCTGCAATTTCATGAGTGAACTTTCAAAACCTTGACTCTCGTGACAGAGGAAATGGAGATTCTGCTCTGCTACCAACAACTCACAGTAAGGCTCATCCCCATATCATCGTGTTCACTGAGTTACTTTCAGACAAGGGACTTTTAAAATCCTAATCTTAGTTTTCACATTCTCCATGACTTTTCCCCTCCCTATCTCTAATTTCCTCCAGTCCCACAACCCTCCAATATCTTTGCACTCCTCACCCTCCCTATCATCTCCCCCAGTCCCACACCCTCTGAGATCTCTGCACTCTTCACCCTCCTGTACCTCTCTGTAATCTCCTCGAGCCCCACAACCCTCCCAGATCTCTCTGCTCTTCTAATTCTGGCCTCTTGTGCAAGTCTGAGTTTAATTGCTCCACCATTGGTCGCAGTGCCTTCAGTTGCCTTCGCCACCTCTCTCTCCGGCGTTCCCTCTCTCTGGCGTTCTCTCACTCCGGCGTTCCCTCACTCTGCAGTTCCCTCACTCCGGCGTTCCCTCTCTCTGGCGTTCCCTCTCTCCGGCGTTCCCTCTCTCTGGTGTTCCCTCACTCTGGCGTTCCCTCACTCTGGCGTTCCCTCACTCCGGCGTTCCCTCACTCTGCAGTTCCCCCACTCCGGCGTTCCCTCACTCTGGCGTTCCCTCACTCTGCAGTTCCCTCACTCCGGCGTTCCCTCACTCCGGCGTTCCCTCACTCCGGCGTTCCCTCACTCTGGCGTTCCCTCACTCTGGCGTTCCCTCACTCCGGCGTTCCTTCACTCTGCAGTTCCCTCACTCCGGCGTTCCCTCACTCTGGCGTTCCCTCACTCTGCAGTTCCCTCTCTCCGGCGTTCCCTCACTCCGGCGTTCCCTCACTCCGGCGTTCCCTCACTCTGCAGTTCCCTCTCTCCGGCGTTCCTTCACTCCGGCGTTCCCTCACTCTGCAGTTCCCTCACTCTGCAGTTCCCTCACTCTGCAGTTCCCTCTCTCTCTACCTCTATTCCTCCTTTAAGACGCTCTAATACTGTGTTTTATAATGCCCTGTTAAGTCTGTTGGGATGTTTCACTGCGTTAAAGCTGCTGAGGGGGAGGTAATGAGCCTTTCACAAAATGAATTAAATTGTAGCTTCCTGTAGCTGGAGTGAAAGTGATAAATACCTTGAAATGGAGGCACCTTTCCTGATCAATCAAGAATAAAAGTAAAGTCGCCACAGTTCTAGGTGACCACAGGCTGCTTTCCCCTTTGAGGAGGGAGAGCTGACTGGTGGGGGTTTAACCTGAGGGTCACCACACCTCAGGCAAGGGGCAGGGTTGAGAAGGTGAAGCCGGTCCGGGAATTTGAACCCTTGCTACTGGCCTTGCTCTGCATCACCAACCAACTGTCTAGCCAGGGGTTTGACAGGGTCGAATAGAGACGGTGTTTCCAAATGTGGAAGAGGAAAATCAGGAACCATCAACAGATGATAGTCCCTCATAAATCCATTGGAGGATTCAGGAGAGATATCTTTACTCAGACTACAACATGGAGTAGTACCTGCGAGGCAGCGATGTAGTGGTATTACCACAGGACTAGTAAAGCAAAGACTGGCAGATCACGTGGAATGTGAGAGGCCAAAATGGGCCAGTCAAGAAGGCCGGGTATTTGCGCATTTAAAGGGACTGAAGGCAGACGTAGCCATGCTACAGGAGACGCACCCGAAAGTTGCGGATCAGACCAGGCTGAGGAAGGGATGGGTAGGGCAGGTCTTTCACTCCAGGTTGGACATGAAGAACAGGGGGGTAGCAATTTTGGTGAGCAAGCGGGTGACTTTTGAGGCGGTGGGCATTGTGGTGGATAAAGGGGGCCGGTATGTGGGGCTGGTTTAGCACACTGGGCTAAATCGCTGGCTTTGAAAGCAGACCAAGCAGGCCAGCAGCACGGTTCGATTCCCGTACCAGCCTCCCTGAACAGGCGCCGGAATGTGGCGACTAGGGGCTTTTCACAGTAACTTCATTGAAGCCTACTCGTGACAATAAGCGATTTTCATTTCATTTTTTTTTCGTTATGTGATGGTGAATGGTAGGCTGCAGGGGCCCTGGGTGGTGCTGGTGAATGTATATGCCCCAAATTGGGACGATGCAGGGTTCATGAAGTGGCTGCTAAGACGGATCCCGGATTTGGAGGTGGGGAACCTAATTATGGGGGGGGGGGGGGGGGGGGGGATTTCAACACGGTACTGGACCCGGCAATGGATCGGTCAAGGTCAAGGTCGGGTAAGAGGCCGGCTGCGGCCCAGGTCCTGAGGGGGTTTATGGATCAGATGGGGGGTGTGGATCCGTGGAGGTTTGCTCGGCCAAGGGCGAGAGAGTTCTCCTTTTCCCACGTGCACAAGGCCTATTCACGCATAGACTTTTTCGTGGTGAGCAGGGCACTGATCCCGAGAGTAGAGGGGACGGAGTACTCGGCCATGGCGATTTCGGATCACTCCCCGCATTGGGTGGAGTTGGAGTTGGGAGGAGAGAGGGGCCAGTGCCCGCCGTGGCGCTTGGATGTGGAATTATTGGCGGATGAGGAGGTCTGTGGGTGGATCCGGGGGTGTATACAGAGGTATATGGAGGCCAATGACAATGGGGAGGTCTCGGTGAGTGTGGTCTGGGAGGTGCTGAAGGTGGTGGTCAGAGGGAAACTGATATCAGGGCTCACAGAGAGAAGAGGGAGAGGAGGGAAGGGGATAGATTGGTAGGAGAGATACTTAGGGTGGATAGGAGATATGCGGAATTCCCAGAGGAGGGGCTGTTGAAGGAGCGCCGGAGCCTCCAAACGGAGTTTGACTTGTTGACGACGGGGAAAGCTGAGGCTCAGTGGAGGAAGGTACAAGGAGCTGCGTATGAATATGGGGAGAAGGCGAGTCAGATGCTGGTGCATCAGCTGTGGAAGAAGGAGGCGGCTAGGGAAATGGGGGAATCAGGGACAAGGGAGGGAATACGGTGCGGAGTCCAGTCAGAATAAATGAGGTCTTTAGGAACTTTTATGAGAACTTGTACAAATCAGAGCCCCCGGGGGGGGGGGGGGGGGGGGGGGGGGGGGGGGGGGAATGCGGCGGTTCCTGGACCAATTGAGGTTTCTGAGGGTGGAGGATGAGCGGGTAGAGGGTTTGGGGGCCCCGATCGGGATGGAGTTGCTGGTTAAGGGGTTGGGGAATATGTAGGCGGGCAAGGCCCCGGGTCCGGATGGGTTCCCGATTGAATTTTATAGGAAGTTTTCGGAACTGTTGGCTCCGTTGCTGTTGAGAACTTTTAACGAGGCGAGAGAGAAAGGAAGTCTTCCCCCGACGATGTCGCGGGCTCTGATCTCGCTTATTCTGAAGCGGGACAAAGACCCGCTGCAGTGTGGCTCGTATAGACCGATTTCACTCCTTAATGTGGATGCCAAGTTGTTGGCGAAGGTCCTGGCCACTAGGATTGAGGATTATGTCCCGGGAGTGATACATGAGGATCAGATGGGATTTGTGAAGGGCAGGCAGTTGAATGCAAATGTGCGGAGGCTTCGGAATGTGATTATGTTGCCCTCGGAGCGGGGGGGGTTGCTGAGGTGGTGGCAGCTATGGACGCGGAGAAGGCCTTTGACCGGGTGGAGTGGGAGTACCTGTGGGAGGTGCTGGGTAGGTTTGGTTTTGGAGAGGGGTTTATAGGTCGGGTTAAACTGTTATACCAGGCCCTGGTGGCGAGTGTATCAGCGAACCGGTTGAGGTCAGAGTACTTTAGACTATACCATGGAACGAGGCAGGGGTGCCCTCTGTCCCCCCCCCCCCCCCCCCCCCCCCCCCGCTGTTTGCTTTGGCGATTGAGCCATTGGCCGTGGCGCTGAGGGAATCCAGAAGCTGGAGGGGTTTGGTCCAGGGTGGGGGGAGAGGAACATCGCGTCTCACTATATGCGGATGATTTGCTTTTATATATTACAGACCCGGTGGAGGGGATGGGGGAGGTTATGCCGACCCTCAGGGAGATTGGAGATTTCTCGGGGTATAAGCGTAATGTTGGGAAGAGCGAGCTCTTTGTGGTGCATGCGCGGGGCCAGGAAGAGAGGTTGGAGGAGCTGCCGCTCAGGATGGTGGAGAGGAGTTTTCGGTATTTGGTATTAGGGTGGCCAAGAGTTGGGGGGGGTCTTGCATCGGCTCAATCTGGCATGGCTGGTGGACCAGATGGAGGGGGGCTTTGGGAGGTGGGACATGCTTCCACTCTCCCTAGCAGGTGGGGTGCAGTCTGTCAAGATGACGGTTCTCCCTAGGTTTCTGTTCGTGTTTCAGTGCCTGCCCATCCTCATCCCTAAGGCCTTTTTCAAGCGTGTGAGCAAGAGTATTATGGGATTTGTGTGGGCTAATAAGACCCCAAGGGTTAAAAGACTGTTCTTGGAGCGCAGTCCGGGGGTGGGGGGGGTGGGGGGGGGGGGGGCTGCCGAATCTGTGTAGCTACTACTGGGCAGCAAACGTGTCGATGATTTGGAAGTGGATGATGGAGGGAGAGGGGGCGGCATGGAAAAGGCTAGAGACGGCGTCTTGTGTAGGTACTAGCCTGGGGGCACCGGTGACGGCACCGTTGCCGCTTCTGCCAACGCGGTATACCACAAGCCCGTTGGTGACGGAGACGCTGAAGATTTGGGGGTAATGGAGGCGGCACAGGGGGGAGACGGGGGCCTCAGTCTGGTCCCCGATACGGAATAACCATAGGTTTGCCCCGGGCAGGATAGATGGTGGGTTCCGAAGCTGGCACCGGGCGGGAATTAGAAGGCTGGGGCATCTATTCATTGACGGGACTTTTGCCAGCTGAAAGGCACTGGAGGAGAAATTCGGGTTACCCCCGGGAAATGCCTTCAGGTACATGCAGGTTCGGGCATTTGTCAGGAAGCAGGTCGGAGAATTTCCATTGCTCCTGCCCGAAGGATACAGGACAGGGTGATTTCGGGTGTGTGGGTCGGAGAGGGTAAGATCTCGGAGATATACCAGGAGCTGCAGGAGGCGGGGGAAGCCTCGGTGGAGGAGTTGAAGGGTAAGTGGGAGGAGGAGCTGGGTGAGGAGCTGGATGAGGGCCTGTGGGCTGACGCCCTGGGGAGGGTCAATTCCTCCTCATCTTGCGGCAGGCTCAGCCTGATCCAGTTTAAAGTGTTACACAGGGCGCATATGACAGGAGCGAGGATGAGTAAGTTTTTTGGAATGGAGGACAGATGTGAGAGGTGTTCGGGGAGCCCAGCTAACCACGCCCATGTGTTCTGGGCGTGCCCGGCGCTTGTGGAGTTCTGGAAGGGCTTTGCAAAGGTCATGTTCAAGGTCTTGGACACTCGGGTAAAACCGAGCTGGGGGATAGCGATATTTGGGGTATTGGACGATCCGGGAGTGCAGGAGTCGAAAGAGGACGGAGTTCTGGCCTTTGCCTCCTTGGTAGCCTGGAGAAGGCTCTTGTTAATCTGGAGGGAATCGAATCCCCCAAGCGTGGAGGTTTGGGTCAGTGACATGGCAGGGTTCCTCAGGTTGGAGAAGATATAGTTTGCCTTGCGAGGGTCTTTGCAGGGGTTCTCCGGGCCGTGGCAACCGTTCCTTGACTTTCTCGCGGAACGTTAGGTGGAGGTCAGCAGCAGCAGCAACCCGGGGGGGGGGGGGGGGCTGATTTATTTTCCCCTTTGCGAAAGGGGCGCTAGCCCTATTTTGTTTTGTGTTGGGTGTTAATTTGTTAAACTGTTTATCGTTTAGAGGGTTAAGTTGTTCTGTTTGGTTGGCATGTTGCCTTTTTCTCTTTGTATTATTTTCCTTTTTGGAGTGTTCCGTAAAACTTTTTGAAAAACTTTGAATAAATATATTTTTTAGAAAGGGACGGGCAATAAATGCTGGCAAAACCGGCAAAGCCCATTTCCCATGTACGAATAAAAAAAGTGAATAGTATAGATGCGTGAATCTAGATAAATGCATGAAGGAGTAAGGAATAGAAAGGTAAGTTGATAGGAAAGGACCCTGTCACCTAACCACCACCTTGTGACGCCTGCAGGAAGTGCTGCTGACAGCTGTGTTTCAGTCTGATTTGGGATGTCAATGAATTTGGGTTCAGGGATGACGGGTGAGTATTATGGAGGTTAGTGACTACTCTGCTTTGACATGATTGGAGGCGTGGCTGAAACAGATGAATGGGATGGGGAAAGAGGGCAAAGAGAGAATATCACCAGGGAGCTGATAGACCACGGGTTTCTGGGACTCCTCCCATTTCTTACTCTAAGGTTGGAATGTGCAGCAATTCAGGTTCCTGCTTGAGGAAATGCAGCAATGATGGTGGCAGGAAAGGTGAAGGATTCCACGTAAATTGGCAGTTTTACCTGGTACGTCTGTTCCTTGATTCTCCTCTCATACTTTCGAAGGCCTTTCAGAGATTCTGCATTTTTCCTTTGTTCAATCTCCAGCTCAGACTCCACCTCCCTCACCTGGAAAACAGAAAAGAAAATCAGTCAGTGAAGCAAAGGTTTTGCTGAAACATTCATGCTGAAATTCAGACAGAGAATGGATTTAAAGAGAATTCTGACTAATTATTTGTGAATTCCCATGGTTTAAAGGAGAATAATTGGAGCCATCTTTAAGTGAAGTACGTTAGCCCACTGCGATGGGGAATGGTGCTGTTTATGTGGATTGAATCTAGTCTGATTGAGGTGGGTATTTTACCTGTTCATCAAAGTGTGAATTAGTCATCAAAGCTAATTTCTCTCACTGTTTGCACAGCTGGGCTAAGAATTTGAAGTTTGGGTGCAGGAATGTGAATCTGTTACAGATCTCGAGGGAACCTCAGTCCTATCACTGTGTAGATACATGATGTGGAGATGCCGGCGTTGGACTGGGGTGAGCACAGTAAGAAGTCTTACAACACCAGGTTAAAGTCCAACAGGTTTGTTTCAAACACGAGCTTTCGGAACACGGCTCCTTCTTCACCTGAAGAAGGAGCCGTGCTCCGAAAGCTCGTGTTTGAAACAAACCTGTTGGACTTTAACCTGGTGTTGTAAGACTTCTTACTGTGTAGATACAGACAGTGCAAATCAAATCAACCCCATAATATGCTGCTTCTGGCCTGTGTTGTAACTCAGGTTGTATTCAAGGCTGGATTGACGTGATGTCACCACCTCCATGAGCTGAATGCTGAAACTTTCTTCCAAAACGGCTTCTTTTCAATTTAGTGCTTGGCGAGGAGGCTGGGCAACATTCTGGACCCTCACGTCTTCTCGATATCAGCTCCCTCTGGCCCAGCAGTGGCCTTACCATTTTGCCTGGAAGCAGGATTGGGTCTCACTATGCTTTGTTCAGTGACCAGATAAACTCAATGAGTATCTAAGAGTTTGTTTTTTAAAATTTAGATTACCCAATTATTTTTTCCAATTAAGGGTCAATTTAGCGTGGCCAATCCACCTAACCTGCACATTTTTGGGTTGTGGGGGCGAAACCCATGCAGACATGGGGAGAATGTGCAAACTCCACACGGACAGTGACCCAGAGCCGGGATCGAACCTGGGACCTCAGCGCCGTGAGGCAGCTGTGCTAACCACTAGGCCACCGTGCTGCCCTAGCTTTCTAAGAGTTGAAGAAACAAAAGCAAAATGCTACAGATGCTGGAAATCAGATTCTGGAAATTCAGGGCAGATCTGGAGTGAGTAAAACAGATTATATTTCATGGAGAGTCAAACAGTTAATGTTTCAGGAATGTCTCCCTCATATAGAACAGAGAGAACAGAGAACAGAGAGAACAGAGAACAGTACAGCACAGAACAGGCCCTTCGGCCCTCGATGTTGTGCCGAGCAATGATCCATTAGTTATAGACTTGACACATTAACATTGTTTCTCTCTCTCAGATGCTGCTTCACCTGCTGAATATTTCCAGCATTTGCACAAAGGCCAGGTGGTTAAATTCTTCAGTTTCTCTGAAATTCCCCCGGAAACCAAGTTGGCGGGGGGTGGGGTGCAAACGCTTGGACTGGTGCTGCCATTGTTTTCACTCTCTCCTCTGAGCTCTCCTGCCTTCTAATATCCCGCTCCCACCCACCAGCTACTTATTCTGTCTGGGATAGAAACATAAAAAATAGCAGGGGCCATTCAGCCCTTTGAGCTTGCTTCAATATGACCCCGGCTCATCCTCAATCACAACACACTCCGCCCTCTCCCCACACCCTTCAAAAACCTTAGAGTCTAGAAATCTGTGTTTCCTTCTGAAATATATTCCGTGACTTGACCTCCACAGCCTTCTCCGGTAGAGAATTCCACAGGTTCACCACCCTCTGAGTGAGGAGGTTTCTCTAAATCTCATTTCTAAATGGCCTACCCCACATCCTGAGACTGGGGTGCAGGGGGAGACTTGCCGATGAATCTATCTGGCTTCAGGACCTTGCTCCAGGTGAGCTGCACCCTTGTCCCAACTCCTACCCCTACTCCCAGCTCTAACCGCGTGTAGGCCGAACAAACGCTGACTCTTTTGCTGATGTAACTCACTCTAGTCTCCAGTTTCTGAATCTGTTTCTTGCCTCCCTTCATCGCAATCTGTTCAGCTTCACTCAATCGCAGCTGTAAGTCTTTCGTTGTCTGTTCCATGTTCTTTTTCATTCTCTCCAGATGTGCACTAGTATCCTGTTCCTTCTTCAGTTCCTCTGCCATCATTGCAGCCTGAAAACATTAAACCCGATCATTAGAAACAAACACAAAGAATGGGAATGTATTAATATTTAAGAAATTGGAGTTCTCTGACTGCTTGATTGATGCTCCTAGTTAGTGACTAGATCCTGTCATGAATCTGGAAATACATTCCTGCGGCTTCTGGAACATAGAATGCAGCATTTTTCATACGTTTTTACCCGGGACCCAATTTTGCCACTGACCGCCCTTTGGGACTGTCACCAGTCGAGCTTTGGGACAACATCACATTTGCTCACCCAGTCTATCCTGATTCAAGGCAATGTTTGAAACACTAAAGTTTTCAATCCCCAGACAAGGGAGGGAAAATAAAACATCTTGTTTTCCTGTTCCTATTCATTATCCAGTAGCCTTCGGTGCATTGAATCTCTGTCAACATTGAGTGAGAACAGGATCGTGTGTCTGTGATGTCCTCCCACCTACAAAGGTTCACTGTCCAGGGTCACACATGAAGGATTGTTACTCATGAGAGATACGGGAGGGATGCCAACAATTGAAAACCTGCATTTATCCTCTCGAGGAGGCGAAGAAGAGAAGGAAGAAGACTGAGATGAGGAGAACAAAGAACAGATATCAGTGTGAGAGAGCCATTTGTGGTTCTTGTAAATAAAACAGCCATAAACCTGAAGATAGTGATATTAAAATCTTGATTTCTAATTGGCTTAAATGAAATTTAGCTATTTGATGCAATTTATTAAACTTCAAAGTACATTATTGGGAACTAGTTCATCAATATTGATGAATGTTGACAACACTAAAACTAACCCACAGACAACCGATTAACTGTAATGGTTGTTATTAACCAGCAAAATGGACATTGAAAAATGTTCTCAAATATTCATAATTCTCCAGTCACGTCCTGGCGAAGGGGAGCCGCAGCCAGGATTGGGGGGGGGGGGGGAGGGGGGGGGGAGGGGAGGGGGGGAGGGGGGGGGGGGAGGGGGGGGGGGGGAGGGGGGGGGAGGGGGGGGGAGGGGGGGGGGGAGGGGGGGGGGGAGGGGGGGGGAGGGGGGGGGGGGAGGGGGGGGGGGAGGGGGGGGGAGGGGGGGGGAGGGGGGGGAGGGGGGGGAGGGGAGGGGGCAGGGGGGGGAGGGGGGGGGAGGGGGGGGGTTGCAGGGAACCGCAAGGCCTACAGAAAATCCGTCAAATAACTGCTCCCTCTAGAGGATTGAACTGACATTTTAGGCAGGATTTTCACTGCTGGATTCTGAATGCTGACATTGGGAAACTGCGTTAGCAGCTGCTGGATTCGGAACACTGTGACTCTCAGCTTCACGACCCCCTCCATGGACACCTGCCCGTGGGTTGGAAAATCCTGATGTAATGTACAGTGATGTCAGCAGAGTGTTTGTGTGAGCTAGGGGCAGGTCACCATTCATAGAATTTACAGTGCAGAAGGAGGCCATTAAGCCCATCGAGTCTGCACCAGCTCTTGGAAAGAACACCCTACTTAAGCCCCATACCTCTACCCTATCCCCGTAACCCAGTAACGCCTCCTAACCTTTTTGGACACTAAGAGCAATTTAGAATGGCCAATCCACCTAACCTGCACAGCTTTGAACTGTGGGAGGAAACCCACACACACACGGGGAGAACGTGCAGACTCCACACAGACAGTGACCCAGCCGGGAATCGAACCTGGGACCCTGAAGCTATGAAGCAACTGTGCTAACCACTATGCTACCGTCCTGCCCATCATACCACCTGGATTGTATGAACAACACCCTTAATACATAGAATCCCTACAGTGCAGAAGGAGGCCATTCAGCCCATCAAGTCTACACTGACCCTCTGAAAGGGCATCCCACCTAGGCCCACTAATCCCCATCAAACCTGCAAATATGGGAGGGAACCGGAGCACCCGGAAGAAACCCACGCAGACACAGGGAGAAAGCGCAAAGTCCGCGCAGTCACCCGAGGTCGGAATTGAACCCGGGTCCCTGGAGCTGTGAGGCAGCAGTGCTAACCACTGTGCCATTGTGCAGCCCTTAATGAACCTCTCATTGTGGTGAATAGTTCGAGTAAAGGCCTCCCTCAGAGCCTCCCACTCGCAATCACTCAGCCGACTGTCTGAGAACACAAGGAGAGGAGATCCTGCCATGTGAACCAGCGAGTTGCAGTGACCAGCACCTCGATCCCAGCTCACAGCTACAGCTGCTGTCCTGATGTCCACATGATGTGGAGATGCCGGCGTTGGACTGGGGTGGGTACAGTAAGAAGTCTTACAATACCAGGTTAAAGTCCAACAGGTTTGTGTCAAACATTAGCTTTCGGAGCACTGCTTCATTCACCTGAGGAAGGAGCAGTGCTCCAAAAGCTCGTGTTTGAAACAAACCTGATGGCTTTTAACCTGGTGTTGTAAGACTTCTTACTGATGTTCACAGACAGTAATGCAGCAAGAGGTTGAATTGAAACTCCTCTGAGGTAAAGTGCGAACTTGGTCCAATGTGTCCGGTAATTTATGTCCAGGTCTGAATGTTTCCTAGTCTGTAAAATACAGCGGCTTTCCCCGGCCCAACGTTTCACTCTCATTCCCTGCAAGTTATATAACGGCTGGTGAATTGGGCAAGTTTTCAGAATGCATCAAAACTGGGCAGTCGCCTCCCTGGCCATTAAATAAGCAGCATAAAGGTTTCCACTATCTCACCACTTACATCGGTTATTGCCTTCTTCGCTTTGTCCTCTGCATTCCGACATTCCTGAACTGCATCTTCCACCTCAGTGCTCAGGGAATTAATGTCGTTTTCCAGCTTCTTTTTCTGATTAATGAGACCAGTATTCTGGACAAATGCAAAATAAGAGATTATTGGAAGCCAGTCCACCTGCAGCTGGATCCTCATTGTTTACAAGTGGTGTCTCTGTTCTACCTGTGAATGCAGCAGGTTCACACGCTCAACGGCTTCCAGTAATTCCTGCTCGGCAAGTTTGCGCCCTCTCTCAGACTGTTCAAGAACAGCTCGCAGCTCCTCTAACTCCGCTATCAGCAGGTTGCTGTGTCGCTCTGAAGCCGCAATCTGCTCCTTGTAGTCATCGTTTTGTCGAATTGTTTCATCAAGTTCCAGTTGAATGTCCTGCACACATTGCGTTTTATTTTAGTGTCACTAATTTTCAAGAATTCCTCGATTGAGCATTTTAAATAACACCTTCTGAATTATTCTGCATACACCAGAGTTAGATCCAAAGTTAGTTATTCAGTGTCATTCAATCCTGTGGAATTGCTTTTAAAGTTGTATCTTAATAATAATAATAATAATCTTTATTAGTGTCACAAGTAGGCTTACATTAACACTGTAATGAAGTTACTGTGAAAAGCCCCTAGTCGCCACATTCCGACGCCTGTTCGGGTACACTGAGGGAGAATTCAGAATGTCCAATTCACCTAACAGCACGTCTTTCGGGACTTGTGGGAGGAAACCGGAGCACCCGGAGGAAACCCACGCAGACACTGGGAGAACATGCAGACTCCGCACAGACAGTGACCCAGCGGGAAACGAACCTGGGACCCTGGTGCTGTGAAGCAACAGTGCTAACCACTGTGCTACCGTGCCGATCTCTTGCTGTCCAGTCACTGGCCTCGACTCACCTTGTACTGGACCTGAAGGTTCCGCAGCAGCTTCTGTGATTCCACCGCCTGTCTGTTGGCATGATTCAGCTGCAGTTCCATCTCATTCAGATCTCCCTCCATTTTCTTCTTCAACCGAATTGCTTCGTTTCTGGCCTTTCCCTCGGCATCCAGTGTTGCCTGCATCAGTTCTATGGTTCGCTGGTGGTTACGCCTGAAACAAGCATGGCAGATTTAAAATAAATAAAATTGTTTATATAATAACAAATTACTGCGGATGCTGGAATCTGAAACCAAAAGAGAAAATGCTGGAAAATCTCAGCAGGTCTGGCAGCATCTGTAGGGAGAGAAAAGAGCGAACGTTTCGAGTCCAGATGACTCTCTGTCACAGCTAAAAGGCATGGAAAGTGAGAAATATTTAATCTTTAAGTGGTCCATAAGAACTCAGCGACCAACTTAAATGAGTATGCCACCACCATCAGAGACTTCATCAGCAAATGTGTGGACGGCTGCGTGCCAAAGAAAGCAGTACGTACATTCCCCAACCGGAAACCATGGCTCAATCGCGAGATTGGCTCCCTACTGAAGGACAGGTCATTCAAGTCAGGCGAACCTGACTTATTCAAGAAATCCAGGTACGACCTTCGCAAAGCCACCGGAGATGCCAAGAGAGAATATCAAACCAAGCTGGAGTCACAGACAGACTCTCGGCGATTGTGGCAAGGTCTAAACAACATAATGGGCTACAAAGCAAAGCCGATGAACTGAATGTATTCTATGCTCGGTTCGAGCAGGTAACCAACAATCCGCTGTCGAGTGCCCCAGCAGCCCATAATTCACCCATACCCACCATCACAGTTTCCGAAGTCAGATCGGCCTTCCTGAAAGTGAACCCACGGAAGGCGATGGGCCCGGACGGGATCCTTGGTCGTGCACTCGGAGCCTGCGCGGACCAGCTGGGAGTGATGTTCGCGGACGTCTTGAACCTGTTCCTACTCCACTCCGAGGTCCCCACCTGCTTCAGGAAGATCACCATCATACCGGTACCAAAGAAGAACCAGGCAACATGCCTCAATGACTATCGTCCTGTGGCCCTGACGTCAGTTGTAATGAAGTGCTTCGAGAGGCTGATCATGAAGCGCATCACCTCCATACTCCCGGAACGCCTTGACCCACTTCGATTCGCATACTGTCGCAACCGGTCCACATCAGACGCCATTTCCGTGGCCCTACACTCATACCTAGAGCATCTTGAAAACCAGGACTCCTACATCAGACTCCTATTTATTGACTACAGCTCCGCCTTCAACACCATAATCCCAGCCAAGCTCATATCAAAGCTCCAAAACCTAGGACTTGGCTCCCCACTCTGCAACTGGATCCTCGATTTTCTGACCAACAGGCCACAGTCAGTAAGAATGAACGACAACACCTCCTCCACAATAGTCCTCAATACCCGGGTCCCGCAAGGCTGCGTACTTAGCCCCCTACTCTACTCCCTGTACACACACGACTGCGTGGCAAAATTTGGTTCCAACTCCATCTACAAGTTTGCTGACGATATGACCATAGTGGGCCGGGTCTCGAATAACGACGAGTCCGAATACAGGAGGGAGATAGAGAACCTAGTGGAGTGGTGTAACGACAACAATCTCTCCCTCAATGCCAGCAAAACTAAAGCTGGTCATTGACTTCAGGAAGCAAAGTACTGTACACACCCCTGTCAGCATCAACGGAGCCGAGGTGGAGATAGTTAGCAGTTTCAAATTCCTAGGGGTACACATCACCAAAAATCTGTCCTGGTCCACCCACGTCGACGTTAACACCAAGAAAGCACAACAGCATCTATACTTCCTCAGGAAACTAAGGAAATTTGGCATGTCCACATTAACCCTTACCAACTTTTACAGATGCACTATAGAAAGCATCCCATCTGGCTGCATCACAGCCTGGTATGGCAACTGCTCGGCCCAGGACCGCAAGAAACTTCAGAGAGGCGTGAACACTGCCCAGTCCATCACACAAACCTGCCTCCCATCCATTGACTCCATCTACACCTCCCGCTGACTGGGGAAAGTGGGCAGCATAATCAAAGACCCCTCCCACCCGGCTTACTCACCTTTCCAACTTCTTCCATCGGGCAGGAGATACAGAAGTCTGAGAACACGCACGAACGGACTCAAAAACAGCTTCTTCCCCACTGTCACCAGACTCCTAAATGACCCTCTTCTGGACTGACCTCATTAACACTACACCCTGTATACTTCATCCGATGCCAATGCTTATGTAGTTACATTGTATATCTTGTGTTGCCCTGTTATGTATTTTATTTTCTTCCCATGTACTTAATGATCTGTTAAGTTGCTCGCAGAAAAATACTTTTCACTGGACCTCGGTACACGTGACAATAAACAAATCCATCTAAATATTTATACTGTGGGGTGAGGGAATGATAGATGAGTCATAGCCACAGAAACCCCAGGAAGAGAGAGCTAAAGGCAGTCCCCAGAGAGAATAAAGGCGTGAAAGGCCAAACAGCAGAGAAACTAAAATCAGAGGGTAAACTGTGACAGATGTGGGGTGGAGGGGGAAGCAAAGGGGAGAAAGGCAAGGAGAGGGGGATAAGATGGGGCAAGGGAATATATATAAAGAAAGTCAAGAAATAAATAACAGGTAAAAGACAGTTAAAATGAAATGGGATGAAAACAAAGGGGTTGAGGTGGGATAGAGCTAATCATCTGAATTAGCTCAGATGAATTTGATCTCGAAACCATGCCTACCTGGAAGATAAGAGGTGTTTATATCACCTCTTTAACGTTCGGTGATTTGTGGAGCAAACATTGCGCTAATTTGCAAAATCAATGCAGCAGTGAAAAGATTCACAAAGTCATCGGAGGGAAAATGGTGTATACTTTCCCGATTCACCTGGATTGTGCCCAGGGTCTTCCCTGCTCACCTTTACTGCCCGACATTGATGCCACTCTGTCAGGTGAGCCTGATGTCAAAGGTCAGCAACGGTGGAGGGTGTCCTCTGTGTCTGCACAAGGACTGTGCTGGTCACTCCCACTAATACCGTCACAAACAAACCTATCCACAGCAGGGAAATTGGTGAGGATGAGGTCAAATATATTTTACCCTTTTCATTAATATTCTCACCAATTTATCAGCCACGAACCAAATCTGGCAGGTTTGAGCAGTTGGGTAAATATTGCTGCTGTCAAGCTACATTGAAATGGACATTGAAGCCCCCCCCACCCCACCCCCATCCCCACCAGCCCCGAGTATATTCTGCGGCCTTGCCACAGCTGAAGAACAGCATGGACATGTTGCACAATTGATGCTGATATGAAAGCTGCAGCAGGAGAGATTTTGTAAATATTATATTGGTTTGTGGACGTCACTGGCAAGGCCAGCATGTGTTGCCCTTCCCTAATTGCCCTTGGCCAGGTGGTGGTGAGTCGCTGCAGTCCGTGTGGTGTAGGTACACCCACAGTGCTGTTAGGGAGTGTGTGTCTGCATTTTGACAGCAACAGTGAAGGAACAGCGATATATTTCCAAGTTAGGATGGTGAGTGACTTGGAGGGGAACCTCCAGCTGGTGGGGCTCCCAGGTTCTAGATGGTAAAGGTTGTGATTTTAAAAGGTGCTGCCTAAGGAACCTTGGTGGATGTTACAGATGCTACACATGGCTGCCACTGTGCATTGGTGGTGGATGGAGGGAATGTTTAAGGTGGTGGGTGGGGTACCAATCAAGCAGGGCTGCTTTGTCCTGGATGGTGTTGAGCTTCTTGAATGGTGTTGGAGCTGCACTCACCCAGGCAAGTGGAGAGTATTCCATCACACTCCTGACTTGTGCTTTGTAGATGGTGGACAGGCTTTAGGAAGTCAGGGAATGAGTTACTCTCCGCAGGATTCCCAGCCTCTGACCTGTTCTTGTAGCCACAGTATTTATTTAAAACTGACCAATTTGAGTTGCTGGTCAGTGGTAACCCCAGGATATTGAGAGGTGACTAACTGCTGGTGCATCAATATTCTGCGCTGCGGCCAGCATGATGTCAGGACTGATGACCTTTGCGTTGTCCCCTGAACTCTGCTGCTCCTTGTCATGTGGAGTGACCAGAATAGGTTGGACACATCTATCTGATAGGAACATAGAAAAATTATGGTGCAGAAAGAGGCCATTCAGCCCACTTGTGGGGCCTTGTCAAGTACCTACTGAAATCCATGTAGACAACATCCACTGCACTACCCTCATCAATCCTCCTTGTTACTTCCTCAATAGTTAGACATGATCTTTCCCAAACAAAACCATGCTGACCATCCCTGATCAATCCGTGACTTTCTAAATGAAATTTATCCTGTCTTTCAGAAATTGTTTCCAATAATTTGCCAATCACCGCAGTCAGACTGACCGGCCTATCGTTTCCTGGCCTCTCCCTCACACCCTTTTTAAATAATGGTACAACGTTGACAGACCTCTAATCCTCTGGGACCTCGCCTGTATCTAGTGAGGATTGCAAAATGATCCTCAGAGTATCCGTTATTTCCTACCTGGCTTCCTTAGGGATACAATCTTTCCGGCCCTAGTGATTTATCCACCTTCAAAGATGCCAGCCCATCCAGTACTTCTGTCCCCAAATTCTGATCTCCCTGCCAATCTAGTTTAAAACCGCCACAATGGTGCCCGCAAATCTCCCTGCAAAGATATTTGTCCCAATCCTGTTCAGGTGTAGACTGGCTTGTACAAGTCCCACCGTCCCCAGCACTGGTCCCAATGCCTCAGTAATCTGATGCCCTCCCTCCTAAACCAGCTTTCCAGCCACAAGATTAATGGCTCAATTCTCCTGGTGCTACACTATTGCACATGGGTCTGGGAGCAATCCTGAGATTACTGCTTTTCAGGTCTTTCTTTTCAATCTCCTTCCTAGCTCCCTAAGGTCTGACTTTAGGAGACCTCATCCCCTTTCCTACCGAAGTCATTGACCCCAGTGAGGACCAATCCCTCTGGCTGATCCCCCTCTCCCAGCAGAATGTCCTGCAGTCACTCCGTGGCACCCATCCCCTTGGAATTGAAGCATCTTGCAGTCACATCTACAGACACAGTTTTCTCGTACTGCTTGCTGGTCACCCATTTCCTTTCTGCCTCAAGGCTCCTAAGCTACGGGTGTGACTACCCCTCTGAATGGAGCTCTCAGTCATGTGGATGTGCCATTGTGACTCCAATCACCGCTCAAGCTCTGAAACCCAGACCTGCAGGTTCTGCAGTTGGTGACATTTTCTGCACCTGTGACTGTGAACATGAGGAGTTGCATCCACAACTTCCCACATACAAAAGACTCACATTCCACATGACGGAGCTGTCCTCCCGTGACTTCAATTTACTTCCATTACATTAACTCTATTTTAGGTATGCAACTTTATTTTATCCCCTCAATGCAACTGTACTTTCCTGTTGTTTACTTAAACAGGAAGAAGAAGGGAAGCTGGGTAGCTCAACTATCAGGTGAATGTGTGGAATGAACGCTGAAACAGGTAGGGTTAATTATGTTCGGGGTGGGGGGGGGG